>NC_090250.1:4661543-4674014 GCF_037325665.1 Littorina saxatilis | reverse complement strand
TCTCTCTCTCTCTTTTCTTTCTTTCTGCCAGCCTTCTATGACGATGATTATGATGTTGAAGGGTGCAGGTCTGCGAAATGTTTGTTGTCTGGGGAGAGTCAATCATAACCTGTTTATAATAAAAAGCAAAAGAAAACAGTCATGAAAAAAACCCACAAAACCAAACAAAAACAAAGAAGAAGAAAGAAGGAAAGATAAGAGGGTGGGAGCAATTGCTAGTTTCGGGCGAAAGACACCTTTCAAACCAAACGGAACAAACTCTCCATGGAAAATTACAGTTATATCATTTTTGGCTCACGTAAGTGTGGCCTATGCGATGCTAACTTTTGTCTGTCTGTGCGTGCGTGCGTGCGTGCGTATGTATGTACGTATGTATGTCTGTGGTAGAAACTTTAACATTTGACTGAACACCGAAATACTAACTTTACCTGGTTATTATCCAAGCAACAGCTTCAAAGTATTGAAGCAATGATCATCATTTCGTCGGCACGTATGTAGTTAAAGTGTGTATCCAAAGAAAACGGGTGGTGGGGGGTTTTGGGAGGGTAAACACAGGTGACTGGTTTGTGTCGTGTGTGGTATGTAGACCAGGTCAGGGGTCAAGGTTAGGTCAGATCGCGTGAAGGATTGTGGTTTAGATACAGTCATCACCGAGCTGCAGTTCGCCGATTCGGAGAAGACGATTTCACATTGTTCGGTTTCGTAGCTCCAGAAAAATAGATACAGAAGATACCAAAGGAGATTTCCTACAGGTTAATCTGCACAGCGTGTTTCCAGTGTCTGCGCAGTGTCTATCTGGCAGTCGTGTCCCCGTAAGTAGGCTACAGACAGACAGATCTAGATCTAGTGTCTCGCACTCTTGCACCGTGTCACCTATGCTTACTGTGTGTGTGTATATGTGACGGAGTGATTGAGTTTGTGTTACTGTTTGTCGATTTCTTACGTGAGCCTTGAAGGCTTCGCCTCTTGTTCTTTCTTCTGTTGCAGATTGATATTAACTTCAACGTGCATGAATTCAGTCAGTCGAGGCAACTCTACAGCAGCAGCAGCTGCTATAGAACCTGGCGTTTCATTCGAAGACATTCTTCTGCCAAGAGATTTCAGTGAGTGACTAAACACTGCACGTACGGCACTGACGTACCAACACTGTACTCACACTCGTCGCATCATACGTTTGAAATGTCAAGTAGGTGCTTGTCTTCATTAATAATGAGTTTACTTACACGGCGCAAATCCTAACATAGTTCCAAGCGTCTCACATAAAACATGCACAAAGAAATAATTAATGATTTTCACTTTGGATGTTTTTGACATGCTTGCTTGAAACTAGAACTGTTCTAAACTGCTTTCAATTATGGCAGATTTTATTTTATTGTACACACAAAGAGGTTTAATTATTTCAAATATGTAACTCCTGAAACTGCTGAAAGCATGCAATGAACAAAAGGAGCAAACAGAAGCATTTTTCTTGATACACAAAATGTAGAGCAATGCATTATTTCTGTCGGAGCGCTTTCAGTTCTCTACATGCAGATCAATGTTTATTAGACCGCGTTGAATTACACGCGCGCTATTATTGCATGTAAAACAGGGACCCATTCTCAGCTAATAAATAAACGCCACGTTTCTTCTTGTCAAATGCGGCAGAAACACGAACCAACGGCAAGAATTGTGTGCAATTTCTTTTATTGCTGGAATGGAGTTGATAGTTTGAATAGAACTAATGAAGCGAGCACTGCTTCTAATTTTCTCAAATGGCAGGGTAAAAAGTTCTGGGACTGGGAATGACGGTCTTTTGTTAAGTCAAAAACACGTCCTTGGTTAGGTTTCCGGTAGCTTTTCTCCTGGCAAAATTCATGTTAACATTTGTTTGAACAGTGTGTTCTCATGCGTGAAACAAGTGTGCGTTTTATGGCCAGAAAGTTAATTGCGTACATTTGTTTTGGATTTGTGAATGTTTCTTCTTTTTGATGTGGATTTGTTGGGGGGGTTATAGGGCTATTTAATGCATACATATATTGAAACGGAAACACACTAAATCAGTAATGTTTTCGAACTTTGTGTTCTGCGTTTAAGAAAGCTTGTCGTTCTTTCGTTTTGTTTCTTTCATTTTGCTCCGTCAATGCTTTAACTGTTTATCGGTTTTTTCCTTTCACTCTGTCTGTCTCAGTGTCTGTCGGTCTGTCTGTCTGTCTGTCTATCTGTCTGTCTGTCTGTCGGTCTCTGTCTCTCTCTCTCTGTCTCTCTCTCTCTGTCTCTCTCTCTCTGTCTCTCTCTCTCTCTCTCTCTCTCTCTGTCTCTCTGTCTGTCTCTCTCTCTCTGTCTCTCTCTCTCTGTCTCTCTGTCTCTCTCTCTGTCTCTCTCTCTCTATGTCTCTCTCTCTGTCTCTCTCTCTCTCTTTCTCTGTCTCTCTCTCTCTCTTTCTCTCTGTCTCTCTCTCTGTCTCTCTCTCTCTCTCTGTCTCTCTCTCTCTGTCTCTCTCTCTGTCTCTCTCTCTGTCTCTCTCTCTCTGTCTCTCTCTCTCTCTCTCTCTCTCTCTCTCTCTGCCTTATTTGTACCTTTTACACGTTTCAGTAGATAAATATACCTAATTAATTTCATAACATGACTTATGTAACGATGCTACATTGCTATTACTTGCAACATTGACTCCTCAGTTTCACGGATTTTTTTCTTCCCTCGAAGTTTCACACGTTTTTTGTTGCTTGAAACAGTTTTCATTATACCTTTGACAATAATATGTCATGTTCGTTTGTATGTATATTTTTGTGTGTTTGTTTAGTCTGTTAATCGTTTGCTTGTTTGTGGTTTGTTTTTATTACTTCTTTAATTGATATTCCAACATTTTAAAACGTATTATCATTAGATTAAACCCTCCCATGGGTGAGGGCTGGATGTAAAAAAGCACCTGTTTGCTTACGCCATTTAAA
This sequence comes from Littorina saxatilis, assembly GCF_037325665.1. NCBI lineage: Eukaryota > Metazoa > Mollusca > Gastropoda > Littorinimorpha > Littorinidae > Littorina > Littorina saxatilis. The sequence goes on along the minus strand of NC_090250.1, from coordinate 4,671,084 downwards.
GAATTTGTCATTGTCATTGTCATTGTCATTGTCTCTCTCTCTCTCTCTCTCTCTCTCTCTCTCTCTCTCTCTCTCTCTCTCTCTCTCTCTCTCTCTCTCTCTCTCTCTCTCTCTCTCTCTCTCTTAGTCTATCCCTCTGTGTCTTTGTCTGACATTGTATCTCATTGTCTGTGCGACTGTCCACGAACATTCCAGAAGGCTTTCCCATAACAGAGAATCTTCAAAGCCGTTGCGTTCTTTTGAGAAGAACCGTATCTGGTAGCTTAGTACCACAGAACGGTCATCAACATTGATGCGAAGAAACAAGAAGGGGGTTTGATGGAGGAAGTGGGGTGAGGAGGGGGGGGGGGGGTGAGCAGGTGAAAACAGTCACCAACTGGGCGGGGCAGTGGTAGTCATGAGGTCTTAGTGACTTGCGACCGACATGCGTTTTTACCTTGACCTATGTGCCCAATGCTTGGCCACACTGCATTCTGGTACCTGTCAGTACGTCTGACATGACACTGACAACATGTTTTTTTCATGCCTTTTTCGTCGATGTTTTTGTGGAGGATGCAGCTTTGAGGCGAGGGAAGTCGAACAAAGGTGTCTGTCGGGGCTTGCTTTGAGGCGAGGGAAGTCAAACAAAGGTGTCTGTCGGGGCTTGCTTTGAGGCGAGGGAAGTCAAACAAAGGTGTCTGTCGGGGCTTGCTTTGTTACAGCTCAGTTTGACTGTGTGCATTCCGCGTGTAGACCTAATGTCTTGCATGATTTCTTTCTTCTGTTTTCTTATCTTTTTTTGCAAATCCGTTGATCTGGGAAAAAGTCAAGATCAACAATTGAAAGTCGAACGTTTAATAAAACGCAACACTGTATACAATTTCAATTCCAAACGTTTTGAACTAATGGCAGTATAATCTCTTCGCTACACTCATCTCATACCCAATAAACCCCCTCCCCCCCTCCCCCCTCCCCCCTCCCTCCCCCCTCCGCATTCCCCGATCCTTCACCCCATAAATATATCTCGGCCTCCATCCCCATTTCCCAGATACACATTGCAACTCCCCCCCCCCCACCCTCCCCCTACTCTCCCCTCCTACCCCCCCCCCCCCCCCCAATGCATTTTGATGTGTGACTCAATGACATGATCCGAGCTTCACTGCTGGTGCCACTGTCAGAGTTTCACGCCAGCAGTGTCAATGCTTTGCAAATTCTGTCACCGCTATCTTCACGCTTCGGTGGACAGGCGATATGGTTGACAGACAGCGCCAACAAATCACTAACATTAGTTCTTGCCGCTGGATGTATGCATAGTTCGGTTCCGGCTGGACCGCGGATTTAGAATAGTGTCCCGCGTTTCTCTTTGTGCGTAAATTGTAATCGTGGGTCTGATAATTTTTGTTGTTGTTGTTGTAAAGGATAAATCTGAGTCTTTGGTATTTCAAACTACTGCAGGAGGAAACGGCAGCACTTTTTTGTTTAAATCTTTTTTGTTTTCAGTTGTTTGACATAATTATAAGTGAAAAGTGTGTGTGCGTGTGTAGGGGTGGGGGGGGGGGGGGGGGGGGGGCGGCTGAATGTGTGTGTTCTGCTTCCATATCTTATCTTTTTCTCCTAGAATTAATTACTACCCTAGATAGTATACAGTATCTGAAACATTTGCTTTGTAGTGGTCTGTAAAGATGTCATTTACATGACAAATGACAATCTAAATCAGCTTATGAAGCCCGGGGTTTGTTGCACTGTACCCTGATGAGAGTTGTTTGCTTTGTTTGCAACGCTAATTCAGGATTCGTGACATCACAGTGCTGTCATTCCACGGCCACGTCACAGCCTATCATGCGTCATAGACATCCTCATTGTCTGATGCTTTGTGTTATTCGTGGCTACGTCACAGCCTATCATGCGTCATAGACATCCTCATTGTCTGATGCTTTGTGTTATTCGTGGCCACGTCACAGCCTATCATGCGTCATAGAGATCCTCGTTGTCTGTTGCTTTGTGTCATTCCATGGCTACGTCACATCCTATTATGCGTCATAGAGAGCCTCATTGTCTGATAGTTTGCGAAGGAGGGGATGAACAAAAATACAAAGCACATTGATTTTTCTGTCTGTGTGCCTTTGACGAAATCCAAGAGGCTGCGGTGGCTCATTTTTGCATCCTGTTTCCTCTCTGTGATAACCTTTTTGACAAACTTTGGGCTGGTATTGCCTGGATGTGCGGCCATTTATGTTTCTCTGATTTCTTTTGGAATTATCTCCGTGTGTTCCGTGTCTCCGATTTCTTGTCATTTTCTACAAATCCTGCATGTGAAAAAAAAAATGAAAAAAAGGAAGAGCTCATCAGATTTGTTTTCCTTGTCCCCAGTCTCTCCACCCGGCTCGAATGTCTTTCCTTCTCTTATGAATCAGTGTGTCCGTTATTCTCAATGTTGTCTCAGAGCCGGCGGAGATTTATGATTGTCTTAAATGAAGATGTGAAATCATTCAGAGCAGTTGCAAGATCGTTTTGTGCACGAATCTGATGTTTATAGCATAAAAACAATAGTCTTTGTCCTTTAATGTTTTCCGGTGTTTTCTTTCTCTGTTTCTTTCTTTTTCTTGGGGCTCATTGCTGCCAGCTGTGGCCTAATGATGGATTATTCTTCTGTTGAGAGCGAGGGAGAGAGAGAGAGAGAGAGAGAGAGAGAGAGAGAGAGAGAGAGACAGACAGACAGACAGACAGATAGATAGACAGACAGACAGACAGACAGACAGACAGACAGACAGACAGAGAGGCGGGGGAGATAGTGAGAGAGAACCAGACAGACAGACATACAGACATAAAGATTGACAGACAGCCCAGCAGGCTGACAAGCAGACAGACACACAAACAGACAGTTCTCTATTATATACATAAAGCTGCAGGTCGAACATGAACTGGTTCGACATCTTGGCTGAAGTTATTCAAACAGTGTAATGCATAACACGAATAACCACAATTTTGAATAACATCAATCCTAAAAAAACATCACAGTCACTTCCAAGAACAGTTACCCGAGCTTTTATGTGGTCTTTTCGTCTTAAATCCCTAATCTCAAGTCATGAAAGCTCCGGAAACTTGGTTTGATCCGAATCTGTCCCGAATTTCCTTTCGCCGCTTTAGCTAAGTTCCGGTTCCGGTCACGTGAGCGATTGAGACGAAAGGGAAGTAATCCATGTCAACATTGGCAAAATTGATTCTTGGATCGAGCGACGGTACCGTGTGTGTGCGCGAGTCGACCTGATCTGTGTAATTTAGCTTAATACAGGGGGAACAGAGGGGCAGGGAGGGACACTGTGTATGCTCTGACGACCACAGTTGACAAAGCCACGGACAGTGGTCAAATATCACTGCTCTGTGTTACTTTTAGCGGATCCCCGTGCAGCTTTGGTACGGGAACGAGCGTTTTTATGCAGAAGAATAAGGACATCGCGATATTATTGTAATGCTGCTACTGGATCTACTGGATTTGTCTCATTACTGGGAGAAACAATGTACTACTATCTTTGTCGTAACGTATACCTATCGAATTGTTATTTTCCCGATCACACACAACACACACACACACACACACACACACACACACACACACACACACACACACACACACACACAACACACACACACACACACACACACACACACACACACTCACGCTCTTGAAATGTTTGTTATCGGTGCATATTAATCCTTTTTTTGGTGTAATGATGTTACTAGCTTTTTCGCATCCATCTTTTCCGTTTCCTGACTGGTGGAAACTAATTCAATCAGTTCTATATTCTGTGTCGCTTTTATGCCTTGTTTTCATTTGGATATAGCAACACTGAGAATTTGAGCCTTCCATCAGCGAGACATCTTTCTTAGGGTCATGAAAACTTCAAACATTGTTAACGCCGTATAATGTCTCTGTATACGTATCTCAACAGATATCGACAGCAGAAATTATTCCCAAACAAAAAAAACCCCACGGATTCCGTGACAAAGGAAACACAAAAAAAGGTGGATCAGGCCAAGAAACAACAGTGGGCAAATCATCAAAACAAACAGGTCCAAAGACGGATCCTTCGGTTTCGGCCAGCTTCTCGCTTTTGTTCGCGCCCGACGAGGGAGACTTTATGATTGAGCCGAGGCTGAAACCACGTCAAAATTGGCAATATTGTTTGCCGCGGAATTTGAAAATAAACACGAGCAGGAGAAAGGATTTGGCAGAAAGAAGAGAAGAGGGCTTGTTGTCAGCTGGCAGAAGCCTGGGTGGTGCTTCGGATAAGACAGCGATTCGGGATGTGTTGAGATGAAAGCTTGGTGGAAAAATACTTTCAATAGGGGGAGTGGGAGGATTTAAAGACTCACACAAAAACATAATCAAAATTATTTTAAAAATAATAATAATAGAGAGATTCTCATGTTTCAACTCAAGATGTGATTTATGAAATATTTGCAGCGGTCTGACACAGTCTGTAGGTGTAGAGCTTCTTAGTGTTATTGTTGATCTTCTGCGTTCGTGGGCTGCGACTCCCACGTGCACCCGTTTTTGCCCTACCCATGAGCTTGCACAAATTAATATACACCCCCCCCCTCCCACCCCAACCACCACCACCATTTTAGGCAGTCGTACTCTAAGTGTTGCCCGATTTTGAATATCTATCAGTGCTGTGCATGCAACCCGTTAAGAGAAAAACCTTTCAAGTAAGGTCTGCGAATGTTCGCAAAACAAGTAATGTGCTTAAATGTTCCAAACGTTTAACCTCCCTGTCTTCTTCTGCGTTCGTGGGCTGAAACTCCCACGTACACTCGTGTTTTTTGCACGAGTGGAATTTTACGTGTATGACCGTTTTTACCCCGCCATTAAGGCAGCCATACGCCGCTTTCGGAGGAAGCATGCTGGATATTTTCGTGTTTCTATAACCCACCGAACTCTGACATGGATTACAGGATCTTTTCCGTGCGCACTTGGTCTTGTGCTTGCGTGTACACACGAAGGGGGATAAGCCACTGGCAGGTCTGCACATAAGTTGACCTGGGAGATCGGAAAAATCTCCACACTTAACCCACCAGGCGGCCGCGACCGGGATTCGAACCCTCGACCTTCCGATTAAGAGGCCGACGTCTTACCACCCCGCCACAGCGCCCGTCTTAACCTCCCTGTGACTTTGTTTGCAAACAATTGCTTCGTCATCTAATGCGTGCTTTGTATGTTAAGTTTGTCAATTTAAAACTGTGTGCCATACTTTACTTGGCATAATATGCCAGATAAAGGCAGTAATATCAAAAAGCCCGTTTCTCTGTTACATGCATTGAAGTGGAATTCTATTGGTCGCTGACGTTGGCGACAGACCTTCGGAGAACTTTTTCTCCTTTCTTTATCTCCATGCTCCAGTTTACTTTGCGCAACGCACCATGCAGAATGAACGAATACAAACGATTGAAATTATCTAAATATTCATAGCAACAGTAATATCCTACGCCGGACGATGGCTTTTTTATGGCACACGGCACACTTCAGTCGCATCAAAGATTCAAAGATATGTCATGTTTTCGATCGGTTACAGACTCGCACTTGGAACAAGTCGTCAAAAATATCAAAGCAATCCGAGACTGCATGGTGCATTCAATCTCCCGCACTCGAGAAACCTTCTGTAGAAAAGACGGGAGCATATTACAGGCATGAAAGATTCAAAGCTTCACCACGCATTCGATTTCTTGCAGGCAGGGATTTTTGGTGGGTAAAACCGAATCCGAAGTATCATCAAGAAGGAGAGAGAGAGAGAGAGAGAGAGAGAGAGAGAGAGAGAGAGAGAGAGAGAGAGAGAGAGAGAGAGAGAAAGAGAGAGAGAGGGAGGAATGAGGAACAGAGAGACAAAAGTGAGAGAGATAATGAGAGAGAGAGAGAGAGAGAGAGAGAGAGAGAGAGAGAGAGAGAGAGAGAGAGAGAGAGAGAGCGAGAGAAAGAGAAGAGAGAGAAAGAGAAGAGAGAGAGAGAGAGAGAAAGAGAGAGAGAGAGAGAGAAAGAGAGAGAGAGAGAAAGAGAGAGAGAGAGAGAGAGAAAGAGAGCGAGAGAGAGAGAAAGAGAGAGAGAGAGAGAGAGAGAGAGAGAGAGAGAGAAAGAGAGAGAGATGAAAACAACAAAAAAGAGAAAAGAAAAGAAAGGTTTCTACTGTCGTTATTGTTAAAAGCAAAGGAGCTTAGGTTGCGCAGACATATCCTAAGCATCAAAACCTCGTGCCCAAATAATGCTTTCAATTTGTCAGAAAGATGGGAGTTTTGGGGCGGTTTGGCTGATCCATGTCATCATCTTATGGTAGAAAACCCACCGGTGCAGTGCAATGTCGTTACCCCTTCATGTCGTAAAGTTGATGCACGATGGTTTGTGTCATCGCTGTAATGGCAGTACGGCCAATGGGGTCGTCATTCTAAACAGTAACCCCCACTCGCACTGACCACATAATCTCCCTGCATCGTTCTTTTGTTCCGCACGTGCACGAGGTATAAAACAACAACCGAGACCACAGCGAAAACTTGTCTTTGGTTTAAAACACACCCAGGCGCGCACACACACTTTCCCTGTATGGGCAGAATATACCTGCGCAGTTTCAGCGGCACAGACGACGCACTGCATATTAGTTATGCCGCGATAGGGATTATGACGAGTACTTGGTCTGTTTTCCTTTCATACAACGTGTAGCGGGCTGGGATAATTTGCAGTGCGTCATCGGTCCTGCTGAAGTTACATATGTGAGCGGAGCCCCTTATGTACAGTATGTCACTACCCTCCCTATCCCACGCACGCTGACGTCGCCAATGTTTTTACAGAGTGACGTTAAATAAACGATTGTATGATTTTATCAAGAGCGAAAACGTCTGATTTTAATGTATTGTGCGAACAGCTGAACAGATGAGACATACACCACCTCAGTCACTGTGTCTGGGCCTTCTGAGGTGGAGGCTTCAGTGGACCCCCCCCCCCCCCCTCCACCCTGTTAGACCCTCTGCTTGAACCCTCCGTTTTTAGAACCTATTTTCTCAGATTGTTTGTTCATAACCTCTGTTCATTTACCCCAGTTTAAGGCACACTCTATTTTGAGACCTGATTTTATCCAATTTGATTTTAGGTCTTAAAAGGGGGGGTTCCTCGGTGTTCCCATCTTCGTGGCCAGCAGTTCCTCAGTGCAATCTGCGGACACCGTTCAACATCACCTATTTATCAAGCTGCGAGTATAGCCATCTTCCTAACAAAAAAAGTTACTTACCAGAAATAAAGGGATTTTGACCACGATTTTCATTCAAACTGACATCAAAATAAGTTCTTCAGAAAAGTTTTTCAGATTTCGTTTCTGAACTGGGAGAAATGACATATCAAAATTGACGCTCAACGAAGACAGTAAAAACCTATGTTCTATATGCCTTTCTTTAGAGCATACATGGTATGCGGTTTCCTACTCACGAATAGTAACGAAAAGACGTTCTCATGCGTCTCTGGCGTCTTAGGCGCCATTTTAACGTGACTAATATGGCTGCCGGGAGCAGAGTGATAGGATCGAACCAGCAGGCCAGTAAAGCAGCGCGTCGACCGCGACCCCTATCACATGAGGTCGCCTTATCCGTAGTTCATCTCACCATCCGTGGCGTCTTCTGGCAGTCTTTTCGCCAGTCTCTGAGAACTCATTTCTCTTGTCCACCATTGGCAGCTTGGCAGGCCCAGTACAAGAAACAGTATGGAAACAGTCTCGCGCTTCCTCGTTCTTTCTGCGAGATAGGTCACGTGACTGACAGATCCGGGTCGTATTTCTCTGTCTTTCTGTTTCTTGCCCGCCCCTGTTTGACGTCTGTTTTGTCGATTTTAGCTGGTTTTTGTTTGGGTGATTTTTCTTTTCTTTTTTTTAATAAAGCGATGACAGGGGCGTGGGTATTGAGTGTAACTAACCGAAGTTTCGTTATCTTCACGTCATTATTAAGACACTTGAGCTCACTTCAACAAGACAAGGAAGGCAGGACGAGGAGAGAGAAAGAGAGAGGGGGAAAGAAATACTGAGAGAGAGGTGCGGGGGGGGGGGGGGGAGAGAAAGAGCGAGGGAGGGGGGGGGGGTGGAGAGAGAGAGAAAGAGAGAGGGGGAAAGAAATACTGAGAGCGAGAGGTGCGGGGTGGGGGGAGACAGAGCGAGGGAGGGGGGGGGTGGAGAGAGAGAAAAAGAGCAACAGACACGAACAGACAGACGGACGAACATATTGTTTTTGTCCTGCCTCGAGCACATTTCAGATGTTAACCTGCCTGTTGTATTGATGTATGAACAGTGCAGGATCCGGTAACAGAAACTGATACGATGATGCTTTCCGCGTGATGAATGGCATGTGTGGGGAACGAACTTCTGCTTAGTTTTTAGCGCATCTTCATTATTGGGAGCTTAGTTTGCTTCAAGATAATTGTGTGATTTAAAAAATTATATAAAAATATCCTATGCTGTCTTCCATAAAACATGAGCATTGCAAGCATGATGCAGCCGAGATATCAAAATACAGTGGAACCCCCCTGTAAGGCCCCCCAATTTAAGACTCCCTCCCTTTTAAGACTCTATTTTTTTACTCAGATTTTCTGTTCATAACCTCTGTAAATTTACCTCCATTTTAAGACTCCCTCCTTTTTAAATGTAAGACCTGATTTTCTCAGATTTTTGTAGGTCGTAAAAAGGGGCTCTCCTGTACTCAGGCATGCAGTGCGATCTATGACATTGACGGGTTCGGGGGAGGTGCAAGAAAGAGTGACATTAAAGGGAAAAATACCAGAAACAAATGTATCAGTTGACGAATCGGTGTCCATTGCCTTAACACAAAGGTGAAATTTTAGGCGTTGGGAGAAATCAGTAATGTCTGTTCCTGGACACACGTCGCGATATAACCTTGAACGGTTGAAAACGACGTTAAACACCAAATAAAGAAAGAATGTTCCTGGACACGTTTTCTTAATCATATTCTTGTCTTGTTCAGGGTGATTGTTCCTCTCTTGTGTATCCATTTTGTTCTTCTTTAAAAAAAATTTAAATATTTTTTTTTAAGCTTACATTCGATGATGGCAAATTTATGATAACCAAGTTTGGTTGCTTCGTCGGTTGGTGTCTGATCTTTTTTGCTTGCGACCGTATTCTTTAATTTTCATTTTGTTTTTAGAAAAAAAATGCGCGCACTGCAAGCAGAAAGTTGCTGCTTTTAAAATGGAAACTGCATGTATGTTTCTGCTGTTGTCTCAGAATCGTATTTAATTGTCCTTCGATTTTCATGGGGCTTCCCGACATACCACAATCTGTCAGCTAAAGGGGGGGGGGGGGGGGGGGGGTTGGGCGAACAATTTTAATCGGCGCTAACGGACAGAGAGCTGATAATTTGATAACAGCAATGGTCCCGCGGACCTTGTTAGAAGTCCTGGCCAGTCATCGGTAACCTCTTCACCTCTCCAGTGTGTGAACTTGTCAATAGGTCGGAGGGAGGGGGGAGGGGAGGGGTTGAGGTGATTGGAGATCCATGTTTGTGGATTAGAGAGAGAGTGTAC
>NC_090250.1:4639043-4659043 GCF_037325665.1 Littorina saxatilis | reverse complement strand
ACACGCTCAGAAAGTTAAAACGAAGAGAGGTACAGAAAAGCGTGCTATGTAGCACAGCGAAACCACTACCGCGCTGAACAGGCTCGTCAGTTTCACTCCGTTATGCACAAGCGGCGGACTACGGTCATTGTGAAAAAATGCAGTGCGTTCAGTTTCATTCTGTGAGTTCCACAGCTTGACTAAATGTAGTAATTTCGCCTTACGCGACTTGTTTCTTGTTTGAATCTGCACTGTGTATGGTGTTGTCCCAGGACGTTATAACAAAAATACAACAACGCTTCGCCTTTGTGGTATAAAATGCTGTTTGGGGGTCTTCTTTGAGTAACTGAAACAAATAACAGTTTGTGTGTTGATCGGTTATTATGAATTATATTTCCAAGTAGCTGCACTGTTGTTGTTGTTGGTGGTGGTGGTGGTGGTGGTGTTGTTGTTGTTCAGTTGTTGTTGTTGTTGTTGTTGTTGTTGTTGTTGTTGTTGTTGTTGTTGTTGTTGTTGTTGTTGTTGTTGTTGTTCTTCTTCTTCTTCTTCTTCTTCTTCTTCTTCTTCTTCTTCTTCTTCTTCTTCTTCTTCTTCTTCTTCTTCTTCTTCTTCTTCAGCTTGAAATATTTTTATTTGATTCAACAACTATATGTTGGCAAAAGAATTGTTAGTTTCTGTTTTGAAGAACAGCTTTCAACCGTTTCTGTTGATAAGATCACGTTGTGGATTACGGAGTTCTAACACACAGCTTGATCCGATTTGTTACCACAGCAACACCTGTCTGTCACGACCACCGCGGGAACAAAAGTCTTTGTAGACAGGTGGTGCTTTTGGAAAGGTCAGTTATAAAGTGAAAAAAACACACTTTTCGGGGATCATAAGGTGTGGTTGTAAAAAGCAGGTGATCGTTGTCAAGAGGTGATCGTTATCAAGAGGTGATCGTTATCAAGAGGTGGTCGTTATCAAGAGGTGATCGTTGTCAAGAGGTGATCGTTATCAAGAGGTGATCGTTATCAAGAGGTGATCGTTATCAAGAGGTGGTCGTTGTAAAGAGGTGATCGTTGTCAAGAGGCGGTCGTTGTCAAGAGGTGATCGTTATCAAGAGGTGGTCGTTATCAAGAGGTGATCGTTGTCAAGAGGTGATCGTTATCAAGATGTGGTCGTTATCAAGAGGTGGTCGTTGTCAAGAGGCGATCGTTATCAAGAGGTGGTCTTGATTCCCATTTATAAGAAAGGTGAAAAAGAACACTGTAGTAACTATCGTCCGGTTTCATTTCTCAGTTGCATTGGACAAGTATTGGAAAAATGTGCTCAAGCCCATGTTTTTCGATATCTCACAGATAATGATTTATTAACGGTTTCTCAGTCAGGGTTTATTCCTGGTGATTCAACTAGTTTTCAGTTGTTGAGCATGTATGACGATTTTTGTCAATCCTTCTTCTTCAGCTTGAAATATTTTTATTTGATTCAACAACTATATGTTGGCAAAAGAATTGTTAGTTTCTGTTTTGAAGAACAGCTTTCAACCGTTTCTGTTGATAAGATCACGTTGTGGATTACGGAGTTCTAACACACAGCTTGATCCGATTTGTGACCACAGCAACACCTGTCTGTCACGACCACCGCGGGAACAAAAGTCTTTGTAGACAGGTGGTGCTTTTGGAAAGGTCAGTTATAAAGTGAAAAAAACACACTTTTCGGGGATCATAAGGTGTGGTTGTAAAAAGCAGGTGATCGTTGTCAAGAGGTGATCGTTATCAAGAGGTGATCGTTATCAAGAGGTGGTCGTTATCAAGAGGTGGTCGTTATCAAGAGGTGATCGTTGTCAAGAGGTGATCGTTATCAAGAGGTGATCGTTATCAAGAGGTGATCGTTATCAAGAGGTGGTCGTTGTAAAGAGGTGATCGTTGTCAAGAGGCGGTCGTTGTCAAGAGGTGATCGTTATCAAGAGGTGGTCGTTATCAAGAGGTGATCGTTGTCAAGAGGTGATCGTTATCAAGATGTGGTCGTTATCAAGAGGTGGTCGTTGTCAAGAGGCGATCGTTATCAAGAGGTGGTCTTGATTCCCATTTATAAGAAAGGTGAAAAAGAACACTGTAGTAACTATCGTCCGGTTTCATTTCTCAGTTGCATTGGACAAGTATTGGAAAAATGTGCTCAAGCCCATGTTTTTCGATATCTCACAGATAATGATTTATTAACGGTTTCTCAGTCAGGGTTTATTCCTGGTGATTCAACTAGTTTTCAGTTGTTGAGCATGTACAGGGTGACACAAAAAAAACAGAGCCCACCAAAAGTTTAATATTTTCTGAAATAATCAGCCGATTCTTTTATTTTTTCAGGTGAGCCAAGCTGAAATGATGTTCTAACAGCCCACCAAGTTTGAGCTTCAAGATGTCATGGACAACGGAGCATAAGACATTTATAGTCGAGGCCTATTTTCGGTCGAATTCTATCCAGACTGGTCAGCCGCAGATGTGGGATCGCTCTTACAGCTGCTGTTATTGCTGCCTTAAGATCAGGGATGGTCTGGGGGTTGTTGCCATATACCCTGTCCTTGAGGTACCCCCACAGATAAAAATCTGGGGGGTTCAAGTCCGGTGAATAGGGGGACCACTCTGGGTCACATCTGCGGCTGACCAGTCTGGATAGAATTCGACCGAAAATAGGCCTCGACTATAAATGTCTTATGCTCCGTTGTCCATGACATCTTGAAGCTCAAACTTGGTGGGCTGTTAGAACATCATTTCAGCTTGGCTCACCTGAAAAAATAAAAGAATCGGCTGATTATTTCAGAAAATATTAAACTTTTGGTGGGATAGATCTGTTTTTTTTGTGTCACCCTGTATGACGATTTTTGTCAATCCTTAGAAAAGCAGTTGACATCTCAGGCTGTTTTCTGTGATATATCAAAAGCCTTCGACAGAGTGTGGCATAAGGGTTTGTTGCATAAATTATATGCTATAGGCATAAGAGGTGTTTTATTAACATGGTTTGAAGATTATTTGACAGGCAGGTTACAAGCCGTTGTTATCCAAGGCAGAAAATCGACATATGGACGTGTTTGTTCAGGTGTTCCCCAAGGTTCTGTTCTGGGGCCCTTGTTGTTCCTTGTGTACATTAACGATATTGTCATTGATATTGAATCTGTCATTAAACTTTTTGCTGATGATACCAGTTTGTATTTATCTCTAAATGATGTAAACACGCGGACACATATCTTAAATACAGACTTAGCCAAAATTGCACACTGGGCGGAAACTGAAACGGAAAGTTAATTTCAATAATTTAAAAACAGATTTGATGACCTTTTTCAAGATATAGAATGCCTGAAACCCTTCCTCTTGTATTTGATGGAACAATTCTGAGAAAAAACCACGTTCACAAACATCTTGGTGTACTGATTCAGAGCGACTGCAAATGGGAATCACATGTTCAGTCAATTATATCAAAAGTACGTGTTCTTCTCTCATGTTTTCGGTCCTATAAGTATCGCCCTAGCCGAAAGGCACTTGAACTTATGTATAAATCTTTTATTATTCTCCATTTTGATTTTTCTGACGTCATTTGGGACAATTGTTCTCTGACAGATCAGCTACTTTATTAGAAAACTTGCATCTTGATGCCATTATAACTATTATAGGTGCAGTTCGTGGCACGAGTCACCAAAAATTGTACGATGAATCAGGATTTACAACACTGAAGGAGAGGCGAAAAAGACACACATTGATTTTGTATTTCAAATTAGTTAATGCACGCGTGCCACCATACTTACTAGAACGTCTGCCTCCTCTCGTTGCTTCTGTGAACCCTTACCATAGACGAAGACCACTCGACAGACAGACTCCCCACTCTCGAACTGAACTGTATAAAAAGTCTTTTTTTTTGTCTTCAACTTCCCTGTGGAATGAGCTTCCAGATACTGTAAAACAACTTGATTCTATTGGGTTATTTAAAAAAAACGTATTAGTTCTGATGATTCTGTTGTTCCCTCGTATAGATACACATCTGATCGAAAATCAGAAATTATCCATTGCAGACTTAGATTGAGGATCAGCAATCTAAATAGTGATCTATTTGACAGACATTTAATTGCCGACCCGTCATGCACTTGTGGTTATCCTGTTGAAAATGCGGAGCACTATATTTTTCATTGCCCCTTATCTCTTCAAATACGTGAAGTCACCTTGTCAACACTGTCCAACTATGATTTGCTAACCGCTGATGATTTTCTGTATGGCAATAGAGACAAGTCAGACAGCAAAAATGCATTGATATTTGACCTGTTATTCAGGTTTATCTTATTAAGCAAACGTTTTGAATAATGGATGCATTTATCTCATCCATGTTCGAAACGACCATGACTGTGCAAAACTGTTGACATTTTCCTGTTCTGGTAGTATTCTATTTTCTACCATGTGGAAGTCATTGTGTGCGTGTGTGTGCGAGTGAGTGTGAAAGCGCGTGTGAGTACTGTTGTTAGTTTTGCATTGTGTTTTTTGTTCCTTTTATTGTTATATGATTGTCTACCATAATTACCATTATTATTTTGACATTATTTCAAACTTGTTATATTACAATCGTCCGCCAACTGTCATTTGCTTTTAAGAGTACGCTCATAAGCCTAGCTTGTTGTGCTCCATGTTCCTTATTTCATGTATGCGGCAATATTCTAAAGAAATGTACTGAATAAACTCGTTTAAACCAAGAGGTGGTCGTTATCAAGAGGTGGTCGTTATCAAGAGGTGGTCGTTATCAAGAGGTGATCGTTGTCAAGAGGTGATCGTTATCAAGAGGTGGTCGCCAGGGTATGTGCGACTGTACCTAAGTGGTTGCGAGCTTTCAGTTTCCAATTGAATTTCAGCAGTTTACTCCTTCAACAAAATCACAAAGGCTTTCTCATCGAAATTCCGAATCATAAACCAGCACTCATAACAACCACTGAGCATGATAAGCAAATCCAGCTGTTCATAGAGCTCAGTGGTTGTAAGTTATTCATTGAGCTCAGTGGTTATAAGTTATTCATAGAGCTCAGTGGTTATAAGTTTGTTTCTTCTTCTTCTTTCTCTCAGTGAAAATCCAACCGATGACAAGCAAGGCGAAGTTAAACAACAATTGTCTCCCTTCGTATACAATAATGTAATACACCGCTTTTGAAGCAAGTACGACGAAAACCTGTTCAGCCAAAACGTGGACCATTGATCTGAAGAAGAAATGGGGGGAGAGATAAGGGGAAGGGTAACAGAAGGGGGGGGGGGGGGCGGGGGTACCCCACTCGGCGGTGTTTGAGCGGCAGGCTGGCTGCCCGCATAGGTAAGTAGATTGATTGAACTCCGCCTGTCTTTGTGAGCGTACTAGTCGTGATAACTCCCCCTCTTGCTAACTGCTGACCTATACCTATTGTCGGGATCGGTTCCTTCCCCTGATCTGTACACTGTACTACGTGTATAGTTGTACTGTATGTATGCCATGGGTGTTTTGTTATGGCGTGATCTTAATGGGTTGGGGCGAAGAAGGGAGGGAGGGGTTATTTAAGGGGAGATAATTAATAATGGTTGCAGCTTTTGAGAAAAGGTTTTTAGTTTTTTTCTAAAGAGGAGCATCTTCCTCTTCATCTTGAAGAAAATGCAGATGATTTATCTTCTTGTACCTTGTCGTACTTTGCCTTATCTGTTCTAATCTAGTTATTAATTCAATTGTCAGTTCGTGTATTCATTTATTGATTCATGTATGGAGCTTGCTATCTATAGCGTGTGCTAGTTTTATTGTTTGAAGTTCGCGTTAATTTTCTTTTTTTTCAATATGGGCTCACGATACAATATGATTCTCAAAAGCCTGATCTTATCATTATAGTATATTTCAAAGAAACAAAAATGCTTTCCGTGTTCAAAGTGAAACTATCTTTGACACAAAATCGGTGAAGCAGACACGCAATTCAAAGGACATTTTTTCCCATTGTTTTTGCTCGAAAAAGTTCCATCCATATCGTGCTTCGGAAGATCTTGAAATAAATCATAAGGAAGACTGTCATTGGCTACTCTTTATGCCCGCATTTACTCCTCGGCAACACAAACATGATGGTAGCAGTATATCTGTGACCTTTTACTTTGTGACTAAACAGGGTGATATATTGCTCTGTCATCCGCCGGCATAATTATGTCATCTTTTCCATGTGCACTGAGCATTGCGGAGGTATGTTTACTGCATATAAAATGCCATGAGGCGAACGGAAGAAAAAAAGAATTCAGGTTCATTGTTTTGTTCGTCGTGGTGGATCGATACAAAATGAAGGTCAAAAATCTACACCGAAGTCAATCCATTGTCCCACTGAGTGTCTCGTTAAACATCCAGCACAAGCACTCAACTCACTGCAACAAAAGAAACGCGCTAGACGTTTAACTCAGAATTACCTTCATTAAACCCCAGTTAAAACTCTGCAAATTCTTTCCATTTTATGGAAGAGACTGAGTCTCGCCTCCCCCCAAACACCCCCCCCCCCCCAAAAAAAAAAAAAAAAAAAAAAAGTAACACTGCAGGAAACAATTGTCTCCCTATGGCATTTAAACGCTCAGTCCTGTACGTGCAAACGACTCTACTCAGCATGTCAGACATGTCCCGGCTTTTTACATCGGATAAAACCATCCCTTCACTTAGACACACCAAAATACAAAAGTGTTGGTACTGTGTGAGCAACGTGGCTTGTGTGTGTGTGTGTGTGTGTGTGTGTGTGTGTGTGTATGTGTGTGTGTGGGTGGGGGGTGTGGGTATGTGTGGGTGTGTGTATGTGGGTGTGGGTGTGTGTGTGTGTGGGTGTGTGTGTGTGTGGGTGGATGGGTGGGTGGGTGTGTGTGTGTGTGTGTATGTATGTGTGTGTGTGGGTGTGTGGGTGGGTGTGTGCGTGTGTATGTGTGTGTATGTGTGTGTATGTGTGTGTGTGGGGGGGGTTGTTGGGTGTGTGTGTGTGTGAGTGCTAGTGTGTGTGTGTGTGTGTGAGTGTGTATGTGTGTGTGTGAGTGTGTGTGCGAGTGTGTACGTGTGTGTGGGTACGTGTGTGTGGGTACGTGTGTGTGTGTGTGTGTGTGTGTGTGTTTTACAAAATAGATTTCTTCAAATACACTAGTTTCAATCTACGAAATCAATTCATCAAACAATTCCAGTTCTGCACAGGAAGCTGTCCGGATGTTGATTGTGGGTGTATGTCCAACTGTAGAGATGGCCTGACTGATTCCATGTACAAGTCTGACCAGATCTGAGATAGCCTGAAGCAGTTGTGTGTTCACAGGAATCACCGTGCCTTTAAAGCTCTATGGCATTGTCTTCCCGGACACTGACTGTGACCCAGACTGACTGAGGGTCGTTTGAAATAAATGTGCATGTAAGTGTGCCAGTTTCCGGGACGCATGACATTTCCAGCTTTTTGTAGTTCTGCGACCGGCAATTTGGTAAATGAGCCTGTTTCCCCGGCTAATGCGTATGCGGGGTTTTAGAGGCAGCGGAGACACGCAACCCAGTGCCTGGAATACGGGATAGGTTTTTATTTTTTTCCTTCAGGAGGACCGGTTTGTACGACTGTAAATGAGATGGTCCTATGGATTTTCCCCCAGACTTTCCATTGTTTGGCCCGTTTGATGGCCGAGAGGCTGTGGAAGACTTCCACGCCGGAGATTGTGTCTGGCAGACTTCATGGGGACAATATATATTCAGAATAATCATAGTTTTTCTTACAATGTACATTTATCTTTAGGACGCACGGGACGAGGTTTTGCAAGATTGTCTGTGCAGTTCTATCCACGAAAACAAATTAGCGGTACATACAAGTTATGCTCAAACATTGACAGCACTCCTTTTATTCACACCAATAAGGATCGATATTGTCATTGCCGAATGCAGAGGCGAATAAATCTCACCATTACGTACGCGCTAAACCCACAGCCATTTAAATGAAATCATAGGGTGGAGAAATATTTCTCTGAAGTACAGTGTTCGTTGGTTGGCTGTTGGTTGTCCATGCCCTTCTACCTTTCGCTTTTCGGGACCGATTAAGCTTTATTTCCTTTCTTAGTTTACATGGTGGTCTCTTGGTTTGAAACTATTTACATAAGTACAACGAATATTGCTGAAGCTGTTGCAGATTTCATCAACACTTCATAAAACGCAGGAACGGTTGTCCCGTGCATTGTAACTGCGTTGATCTTGCGTGCATAGGGTCAAAGTACAATGGGAAGTAACTGCAAGCACGCACAGCAGAAGATCCACTTTTCCTTCAGTTTGACACAATACATATATCCTCCCTCGCTGTATACTTTAGGTTACGGCCTTCTAGCCAGCAAAGCTCATCAGCGATCGTTATCTTGGTTCCAATTAGCTGGCAATTAATGAATTTTACCTTGGCGCCACAGGCTACGGCCTTCAACCCTGCAAAGTTCATCAGCAACCTTAACCTTGGTTCAAACTTTAGGTTCAAACTTGATGTCTCATTTTACACTCTTCAAATAGAACAGTTCATGAGCGACTTGTATTTTGGTTCATCATATAAACTGTCTTCAAAAGAGTACAGTTTTTTAACGACCTTAATTAACCTTGGTTCAAATTTCCCGACCTGTACATTACTATAGCGGGCTTGGTACCGTATAGGTTACGACCTTCTAACTAACACACTTCATCGCCGACCTTTAGCTTGATTCAGTTCTTCCAGCATTGCAGCAATATAACCTTGATGCCATGGCATACAACTTTCAAACCAACACAGTTCACCAATGACCTTTGCCTTCGTAAAATGTCCTTGTGCTGTCATAATACAACCTTGGTGTCATAGGTTACGACCTTCAAAGCCGTATCAGTTCGTCAGCGAACTTTACCTTGGCTAGTACTCGTATTTCCCGGCAAAGGTTATGTATAACCTTGAGTATAATTATATTCTTTAAACAAAACAAAAACCTCATCAATCTTTGTCTTGGTCCCCGCCAAGCATTGAATTAACAAACAACCTTCGTTCTGCATCGATCAGTCTTGATACAAACTTGTCGCATAGGTTACGACCTTCAAACCAGTATCAGTTCGTCAGCGACCTTTGTGTCCTTGGTTTGTATTTTCCGGCAAAGGATATGTATAACCTTGGATACATTCTTAAAACAGAACGGATTGTCATCAATCTTTACCTTGATTCCCGCCAAGCAACAAACAACCTTAGTTCCGCGTCCATCTGTCTTGATACGAACTTGGTGCAATAGGTTACGACCTTCAAACCAGTGTCAGTTCGTCAGCGACATTTACCTTCGTTCGTCAGTTTCCCGGTAAAGGATATGTAAAACCTTGGATATATATACAGTCTTAACACCGAACGGATCATCATCAATCTTTACCTTGCTTCCCGTCAAGTATTGAATTAACAAACAACCTCTGTACTGCATCGATCAGTCTTGATTGATGGGGGCCGAGGGGTGGAGGCGAGCGGAAGACGATGACCCCTCCACGCCCCCTCATCCTTTATATGGGGCGGTGAGTGGAGCCACGTGCTAGTGGACACGCCCACTGACCATCCGTCATTGTCCACTGCGCTCTGGCATCTCCTCTGTCACTATGCTTAATTATACGACGCCTGTGTTGTCGCCATCAACACACGATGAGGGTGAGAATGCAGTAGGGGAGCATGTTAGAAGAGTTCTTTTTGGAATTGAAAGAGAAACATGAATTTGATTTCGTTAGTAAATTGTCTTCTTTTTTTTTCTTTTTTTCTACTGTTTTTGGAACGACATTGCATGGTCTTTCGTTGTCGTGGAGGGTCGTTGTATTGAGAGTGACAGGTTCCAACGCTGATTTCCTTGAAAGTCTTCTGGGAGGTCCTTTGTGTTGTGTAGATTGGCGCTATACTGAGAGAGAGGAATTAAAGCTATTGAACGGATAGATACGTGAAGAAATATAAGCTATTCTTTACTTCTCTCGCCGTTTTGCTGGTCAATCTGTAGGCTCGATTAACTTGACTGATTTTCAAGTGACCTTGCTTCTTTGGCCCCGTGAACTAAATATACCAAATATATTCCAGGCTAGCTAAGTAGCGCAGCCTAGAATATCTTTGATAATACCCATCCGGGGATGTTCTTTCGTGTCAGAAAAACACTGAGTCTGAGACTTCTATGAAAATCGACGAAACTGCCTTTATTCAGGCAGAGCAACCATATTGTTTTCATGGTGGGAACAAAACTGAGGCAAACGACTGTCACAGTTCCGAAAATTGCCAAAGCTTTTTTGCTCATTTAGGCAACATAACTGTACCGAAGACAGTACATTCTAGCACCATTCCTGGTATGACCTTTCTGAATGCTCTTCTGGACCTTTCTATTTATTACATGATACCTGCATTGTCATTTGTCCTGGTTTTGAAATTACCTTGGTTCCAGATTAGTATACAGTGATACGGATGATCTGGCCTTTGTACTCTTCAGTAGGTATCCCTTTATAACAGCAAGTCTGTGGGTTTTGTTCGCTTTTTTAAGTGAACATGCTTCCTCTTGAATAGTGATACTGATGAACTTTCAGCCATTCTAAACGTACTCATTTATTCCAGGAAATCTGCGTGATTTGTCCTGCCGGTTTCAAAGTGAACTTGCTTCCTGTTGAATACAATCATTCCGAATTACTGTTTGCCCTTCTGGACGTACCTATCTATTACAGATGGTTGCTTCCTCGTGAACACAATTATACCTTTGTAACCGTGTGCCGAAACACTACGATCACCTCGGGAAGCGAAGTGCAATCAAACAGGATTGAAAATGTTAGGGCTAATTTCTTAGCCCTTTAAAAACTGTTATGCAAACCCGAAGGTTTCCATGAACATACAGACAATCGGAAACCACCAGATCCCATCACAAACAGACTTCTACAATCCACTGGTGTTGACTTTTAAAGGCCAACAACTCGGGTGCAGAGTCTGCTGTGAAAGGAGCGGTAGCCTCCCCTGTCACACCTTTAACCTTTCTACTCTTCTGATAGTCTGGATATATCCATTTATTATACAGTCTGGATGTAGCCATTTATTATACCGAAAATGTGCGTTGCTTTGTCCTGGCCGGCAGCGTGCATGGGGGTTTCTACTCTGCACGTGGAATACGTCTTGGTGACCAGGGCATTGTTTTCTCTGCTTATTGGCTTTTATGGCCTCCGCCGTCATCTTTACGTGGGATATGGTGACGGTGATTTTTTGTTGTTCTTTGTTCTCTGGAGAGAGAGAGAGAGAGAGAGAGAGAGAGAGAGAGAGAGAGAGAGAGAGGGAGCGGAAGAGAGAGAGAGAGGAAGAGAGAGGGAGAGGGAGAGAGAGGGGGAGGGGGAGAGAGAGAGGGAGAGGGAGAGAGAGAGAGAGAGGAAGAGAGAGGGAGAGAAAGAGAGAGCGAGAGAAAGAGAGAGGAAGAGAGAGAGGGAGAGAGAGAAAGGGAGAGAGAGAGAGACAGAGAGAGAGAGTAAGAGAGAGAGAGAGACAGAGAGAGAGAGGGGGGAGAGAGAGATAGAGAGAGAGAGAGAGTTAGAAAGAGAGAGAGAGGGAGAGAAAGAGGTAGTGAAAGAGACAGATCCAGAGAGAGAGAGAGTTAGTGAAAGAGACAGAGAGAGAGAGAGAGAGTTAGTGAAAGAGACAGACCCAGAGAGAGGGAGAGAGACAGAGAGAGAGACAGAGAAAGAGAGAGAGAGGGAGAGAAAGAGGTAGTGAAAGAGACAGATCCAGAGAGAGAGAGAGTTAGTGAAAGAGACAGAGAGAGAGAGAGAGTTAGAAAGAGACAGAGAGAGAGAGACAGAGAGAGAGAGACAGAGAGACAGAGAGAGAGAGACAGAGAGAGAGAATTAGAAAGAGACAGAGAGAGAGAGAGAGTTAGAAAGAGACAGAGAGAGAGAGAGTTAGAAAGAGACAGAGAGAGAGAGAGTTAGAAAGAGACAGAGAGAGAGACAGAGAGACAGAGAGAGAGAGAGAGAGAGAGTGTTAGAAAGAGACAGAGAGAGAGAGAGAGTTAGAAAGAGACAGAGAGAGAGAGAGAGTTAGAAAGAGACAGAGAGAGAGACAGAGAGAGAGAGACAGAGAGACAGAGAGAGAGAGACAGAGAGAGAGAATTAGAAAGAGACAGAGAGAGAGAGTTAGAAAGAGACAGAGAGAGAGAGAGAGAGAGTTAGAAAGAGACAGAGAGAGAGAGAGAGACAGAGAGAGAGAGAGGGTGAGAGAGACACACACACACACACTCTGATCAATTGTGGGAGAATGAGGAGTGGGTGTAGGGAGGGGGTTTGCGCGTTGGGAAGAAACTGCTACAGAACGGTGAAATGAGTCAATGAAGGGAGAGCGAGAGCAAGAGGCACAAAATCAAAGATCAACGGACAGAAAAAAGAGACAAAAGAACTGACGTTTACATCAAAAGACTGCATACAAATAATGTTATTTGCCACGCACGATTCGCAAGATGCGTGTGTAATAAAGAATTTTGTTTTGCAACCCTTAGCGTTCCACTGTTACGTTTTATTGATTTGAAAAGCAGAAGCGGCATAAACAAGGTACACAGGGATTATATCGGTTATGGAGCTCACGAAAAACTACAAAAGTGTTGAGTGTCACGAGCTTATTCAGTTTTAAATGACAGTTTGTTTTGCTGGTGTTGTTCCTATGGCACCATAGCCACAGACTGTAGCTGGTGTTGTTCCTATGGCACCATAGCCACAGACTGTAGCTGGGTATGATTTTTCTTTTGTATCGTGGCGAAGTAACCACTTTAATGTTCGTGAATAGATGTCTTTTTATGTGGACAACAAATGTCTCTTCTGGAAGCAAACTGTTATGTTATAATTAAACCATTAGTTTTATTGTCCAGTTTAGTAAGAGAGTGCATGAATATACCACAGTATGTGACATGTCCACATTTATCTGTATAGACTTGTGACCAAATAGCGGGAATTATGACATTGCCAATTAACGCTTCGAGTCAATTACTTTTTCGCCATGGTTCCTACTTCCTTCGTTAATTACACCTTCTGTGCATGCACAGCTAAACGTTTGTCGAGAAAGTCAATGCGGAGCAGCAGGGGAGACAAAAACTCTCCCCTTCCTCTTCCTCTTCCTCCTCCTTCTCCTCCTCTTTATTTCGCTTGTCCAGATACAAAGGATATTACGAAGTGATCTGTCGCATGTCCAGATACAAAGGATATTACGAAGTGATCTGTCGCATGTCCAGACACCGTGCAGCAGACCGCCACCAGTTTGGCAAGTAATCATTACATTGTTGCAGTCTTGTTTGTGTCTCATTTCTTTTGTTCTCCTGCTGGCCTGACGGACTGACTGACTTTTCGAGTGTGACCCCCTCTGAAGACCAAGATGTATATACTGGAACATGTGTTGTCAATACGCTGAGAAAAAGGTCTAACTTTTTATTTTACTCAGAACAAGCCGAGTTTGACTGTCGTTTCGATTCGCCGGCATTCGATGGGCTTGTCTCGTCAAAAAATTGAGAAACGACGATAATGATATGATGAGAGATGATGGTGCGTCCATGCTATCTTTTTTTTTCTTTTTCTTTAAAGTTTGTTGGTGGTGGGGGGAGTCCCATCCAAGCCCTGACTTGTGAGCATGCGATATTTGTCGTGCGCAGGTGTGCCCTAGGGGATGTTGGGACACCACAGAGAGTCTGTGCACAAAGTTGAATCGTGGAAATACATCCCTCGCCGAACTGTATAAAAGCCCGTAATACTGTTCAATGGTGCGGTATAGATAAACCGGCGGGAAGTAAACATGTAAAAACATTATGCAATTGGTGGCTGGCATGAACAAACCGGACATACAGGGTGACCCCCCCCCCCCCCCCCCAAATGCAACCCACAAAAAAATGTTGATAACTTGTACACAATTTATGTTAAACGAATTACTTTATATTTGGTGTACATTAAATTCAGATTATGCATGACCCGGCCACAAAGCGGTGGCCCTGAACAACATCATTGTGACAGATGTGGATATTGAGCAGGTCAACACGGTGAGGGCGAATTTATCACACGTACTCTCCAGCCAGCGTCACTGTGGACATTGGCGCCTTCTATTGATGTGGATTTCACTCCTGTAGACATTCTTCTTTGTTCTTTTGTAAAGAAAGGTACGTCATTCCTCTCCTTGCCGGAGGTTGCATCAGTCCAAAGCTTAGTTTTTCTTTTATTTGTTTCATTTGTTTCATAGTTTTATGTCTGTCTGTGAAGACTCATACAATCATTTGGTTTTCAGTTTCGGTATTGTCGAAATAGTGTTCGGATGCGGACGCAGGTGCAGATGGCATCGATGATTGAATAACGTCTTTGACAATGAATGCTGCACAAAATTGTTCTCTGAGAATATCCGCGAGACCTTTGCCATCATCCACAAGAAGATAGACATTATTATGCCCCCTGCGCCTTGAGTCCGAGTCTGGAGATACGCGCGCGATATACTGAAGACTTCATATAACATCAGACATTATGCCGTATCAGGAGCCAAGAAAGTCGAGTTCCTCCAAGCCAAACATCGTAACTTGTGATCTCGCTGCTGAAGGACTTCCTGCGGGCATGATCCGATGTTGACCACGTCGCGTTGTTGTTGACCGTCTCAGAGAGTGGAGAGTTTTACAACTGACCTCTTCAACATGCCCTGTACACACGGCGGGAGGGAAAATCCACACACATGAAGCACTGACCATATTCATATGTTGCTGTTTGTTGTTTGCTTTAGTTGTAATGCTTGTTTACGAGAATCCGGGGTGGGGAAGGGAGTTGTTGTAGAAAGGTGGGTGGTCAGATGGTTGGGGCGAAAATGGGGCGATCATAAGGCGAAATGTCACCAGAAAAATGGGGCGAAGTTGGGCAAAACGGGGCGAAGTGACTTCGGGGCAATATCTTTTGGGGCGACATGGCTTGGGGCGATAAGGCTTGGGGTGAAAGGGAAATGGGGCAAAAGGGAAATGGGGCGAAAGGGACATGCGGCGAAAGACAAATGGGGCGAAAGGGAAATGCGGCGAAAGGGAAATGCGGCGAAAGGGAAATGCGGCGAAAGGGTATGGATAGGCTACCGGTCAGATGAGTAGGGGACTTCGGACAGCGTAGCACATGAAGTGTACCCGCGGAATACGCGCTATATAAGCTTCATATTGATTGATTGATTGATTGAGTGGGAGCAGCATTTCCCTGCCTTGCATAAAACACTAAATAAATGGTTTGGTCTTGTCACTGCATATTTCTTAGCGGGTACATTTTACGTGCATTCAGTAGTGGTTTAACTCTTTTAAGATTTAGGCATGCACATTCTGAACAGAAAACCAACGGATTTGAGAAGACAAAACTCAGGCTTTTAGAAAAGCTAAAGACGAAGAAGAGCGAGCGAGTCAGGAACAAAATTAATGGGGTTGGAGGTGGGATTTGGATGTACGTTGTTTGTTTGTTTTTAGCTGGAGCCTGCCTGTTGGTGACAAACTGATGGATGTACTCAACCACATGGAGGTATGCATGTGTACTGAATGTCTGAAACGGTATACCCAAAGCTATGACAGTTTACACACATGTACGCTATAACATGAATACTGCACTTTGTAACAGCTGCATATGTATCTGCACAAATTCAATCATCGATTACTTTTGAGCAGTCTATGTGTCCTGTTTCACTTGCTACATCTTCGCCTCATGCAGCATCTGCAATATACAATCACTGTTGACAAAAAGCTAGTACTATCGAACCTGTCTATAACCCCCCAAAGAATAGACCAACAGTGGTCTTTACAGACAGGTATAGTCGCTGTGGAAAGGTGAATCATATGAGGAAAAACAACCCTCGTCTGAGATCCTTTGGAATGGTCGTTGTGGGCATGTGGTCGCTGTCGAGGGGTGGCCGCAAGGGCAAGGTCTACATTATTACAGTTTTTTACCACACCTATGTACTTGCACCTCATGGTTTGCTTCAAGCCACGTTTCCCTAGAGAGATGATTATTTAACGTCCTTTCCTCTGACAGTGAACAAATACTGCATGGACCGGGGAGAAAGGCTGGCGGCATCGGGTGATAGGTCCACAAACAGATGGTAGGTATCCCGTCACTGGCGGCATCGGGTGATAGGTCCACAAACAGATGGTAGGTATCCCGTCACTGGCGGCATCGGGTGATAGGTCCACAAACAAATGGTAGGTATCCCGTCACTGACGCCTGCTATACTTTCTGCTACTGATATACTGGAATAGTTATATAGACAGATAGAGGGTAAATGGTACACTTTGTGGCACTCCCCCATCAGCGCTCATTTGTGTCTTGTTTTTATTGTACAGTCTTGTATGATGTTGTCAGGTATCCAGGCACTGACGCCCGCTACCTTCTGGTACTGACACTGGGATGGTTAGAGGGAAAACGGTACACCTTGTGCCTCTCCCCCACCGGTGCTCATTTATGTCTTGTTTTTATTGTACAGTCTTGTATGATGTTGTCAGGTATCCAGGCACTGACGCCCGCTACCTTCTGGTACTGACACTGGGATGGTTAGAGGGAAAACGGTACACCTTGTGCCTCTCCCCCACCGGTGCTCATTTATGTCTTGTTTTTATTGTAAAGTCTTGTGTGATGTTGGCAGGTATCCAGGCACTGCTTGACGCCTGTTGCCTTCTGTAAAGGAAGGCCCAATGTCGTAAGTGTGAAAACTGCATTTGAGCATATTGTTTTTTGTTATACAATGCTGTAAAGAGCAAGTTCGAGACTTGTTTTACACATGAACAAATAACACATGCAAAACAACCATTTAAACGAACAAGTGGGGAAAACCTTGCGCGTTATTTTTCATTTATCAAAATATTTATTTAGTCTTTTAAATATTTAGAGATAAGTAAGTTATTTTCAAGGATGTGACCGCCATGTTGAATTGTCACTGTGCCTCCACCTCCCTATATACCTCCTGCTACTGATTGCTGAAACGGCATCGGCGAGAATGGTACACCTTGTGGCACTCCTTAATCAGTGCTCGTTTGCATCTTGTTTTCCTAGTGTATCAGTCTTGTACGGGCGCTGTCAGTTCCAACGCTCATTGCCTCGTGCTTTTGATTGTATGTTATACGGACTTGTATTTTAGGAGGGTGTCACAGTTTAACAGCTCGGCTTGTCAATTTCAGTTCCCCATCAATGCTAATTTGACTTTTGTTTTCACTGCACTGCACGGTCTTCTTGTTCTTGTCGTTCGCTGTTAGATCGTCAGTCCGGACTGCAGGGCGAAACGTGCTGTCCTCTCCAAGTCCTCTCTGGGGCCGTATAGCTTCTTTTGTAGCGCTGTCTCCTCTGGCCAGGTGGTGTCCCTCAGAGCACTGTGGTATACGGATGTTGTCAATGTCAACAGCTAGGCTTGTCAATTTCAACAGCTAGGCTTGTCAATTTCATTTCAACAGCTAGGCTTGTCAATTTCAACAGCTAGGCTTGTCAATTTCAACAGCTAGGCTTGTCATTTTCAACAGCTAGGCTTGTCAATTTAAACAGCTAGGCTTGTCAATTTCAACAGCTAGGCTTGTCAATTTCCCAGCTATTTTCCTAAAGGTGCGGAAAGATGAGCGTATGTTAAGGAAGAGGTGTGAATAACTTGGACTGAAAAGTGCAGGCATTTTATTTAGACTATCACTAATTCTTACGGTTTGTTATGACATAGCACATGCTGCTGCGTCGGGGAACTAGTTGTGCAGACTTTATAAAAGTGTTGAACTGGCATTGGAATTTGTTTTCCTGCAGTGAACGTTTCATACTTTACTTTACGAAAATAAAGTAGAGTTTCTTAATCATTAATTTGTTAACATTCAGTCAATATTTTACTGTGCAATATTGTTCATTAGAAATTTGTTTCGTGAAATTATACAACAATTGTAGATGAAGTTACGAACAGTAGATACCTAATCACAAATCGGACTTAAATAAATAAGAACGA
Organism: Littorina saxatilis; assembly: GCF_037325665.1. Classification (NCBI taxonomy): domain Eukaryota; kingdom Metazoa; phylum Mollusca; class Gastropoda; order Littorinimorpha; family Littorinidae; genus Littorina; species Littorina saxatilis. The sequence goes on along the minus strand of NC_090250.1, from coordinate 4,641,138 downwards.
TTATCAGCTAAGAACTGGGGGCTAATTAACAGTATGTTTAAACCAGTTGTATACGAATTCTTACAAGCAATTAACCAGCGACTATTATATGGGTGACTAAAACAGTTGTACACGTATAAAAAATACTTTTACAACAACATGTATTATGACGGAGTTAATCAACTGTACGATAAAAACAGCTGTATACGTATAATACCCATCAATGAATAAAGGACTAATTTAACTACACCATTAAAAAGCTTTTTAAGAAAAGTGGACACAAAATACTACGACGTTACTTAAAAGAACTAATGATTCTTTACATCTGTACAAACCTCCAAACCTATTAGGGACATTAAAGCACTGATGCGCTAAAACGCGAGGTTACCTAAGTTCTTGAGACTAAAGAAAATAGGCACCGAGTGACTGTAACAGTAAGAGGCCGCGGTGATGCGAGGTAAGGTGGCAACCTACACTAATGAGTGCAAAGTGTCGACGCTGTGGTAGACTAGGACTGATGTCTTTGACAGACAGGCATGTAATGGTGTGCATCGGCGTTGGAATGAGTGATTCCTGCACTAATTGGACCGCGGTCTGCAACAACGGTTTTGGTGGTCGTTATAGCTGCCAGGGTGGTGTTGGTTTGGGATAGCGGGCGAGGGACGTGTGTCAGTGTGTTTGGGTGGGGTGGGTTTGTGTGTGTGTGTGTGTGTGTGTGTGTGCGTGCGTGTGTGTGTGTATGAGTGTGTGCGTGCGTATGTTTGCGTGAATGTGTGTGTGTCACGGTGTGTGTGTGTGTGTGTGTGTGTGTGTGTGTGTGTGTGTGTGTGTGTGTGTGTATGCATGCGCACGTGCGTGCAATGTGTGTTAGTTGTATGATATACATCGACATAGAATTCAGCATATTACTCTACGTCATTCAGTGCCAAACTATGAGACATAAAAACGGACAAATATGTATAGTTAAATAAAAGGAAAACACACCAGTAACCAGGTTAGGTACGTTTAAATCAATAATTTGGCATGTAACTGCCTTCTTCAGGATGGTATGAAAAGAATAGAATGACGACAATGTACATGTACAGTGTATGATATGCAGAACCTCGTGTTAATTACCATAGCACACCAGTTGGAGTCATACACAGTGAATGTATTGAGAAACTGGATACGCCGGAGTGTGGCATTATTATGGGTGTAATTGAGCTATGCCACATGATTATGACTAATGTTACCAAACTGTAGCTGAATATTTCACCTTTTGTTGCAAGTAATGTTACTGAGTGTTGCTGTATTGCATTTATTGTCGTGCCTTGTGTCAATTACATGTTTGTTTTATATCTGTCTTAACGCTGATGCAGTGTTATGGAGCAGAGTTGCGACGCCGAGTTACAAAAAAGGTTAGAGAGAGAGAGGTGTTTTTTCCCCAATGAGGAAAATAGCCTGTTTAATATACAAGATACGTTTGTACATTTAGCCCTCGTCCAATGGGGGACTAGTCTTCATTGAATTTTATACATCGATATTTACATTATAAAACTGACAGACAGATGTAAACTGGCGATACAAACAATATGACTGAAAAGAACAAACTAGATTCATGAGAGAGAGACTGAAAGAGAGAGAGAGAGAGAGAGAGAGAGAGAGAGAGAGAGAGAGAGAGAGAGAGAGAGAGAGAGAGAGACAGAGACCGAGGGACAGAGAGAGACAGAGAGAGAGAGAGAGGGGGGGGGGGGGAGAAGGAGAGAGAAAGTGAAAAACAGACTCGGTGAGAGAGACTACAGAGATGTGGTGGGATGGGCTCGGGTATATCGGCTATCCGACAAACCTGCGACGATGCCAGAAAACACGCAAACAAAAAAAAGAAAGCTACTACACACAGAACAGTGGGAGACTGAAATTCCACACACCAATAAGCCACGGCACACTGCCTCTTCCCGCCAGCTTTCCTTCTTTCTCTCTCTCTCTCTCACACACACACACACACACTGCCTCTTCAGCTTTCCTTCTTTCTCTTTCTCTCTCTCTCTCACCGTGCACACACACACACACGTGACACTCGTACACTTGTGCCTCCACCAGACCTGATCGCTTCCGGGCCCCGCCCACAAAGCGGATG
>NC_090250.1:4619043-4629043 GCF_037325665.1 Littorina saxatilis | reverse complement strand
TCTTCCTCATTAGAAATTCTGCGCACATGTGAACTTCATTCCCTCCGCTGACACCAAGTTGTCTATATGATAGCTAGGTCAACCAAATAAATCCACAAACAACAAAAGGGCGTGAGATATTTTCAGTGGTTGTTTGGGTTCGTAATACCGCGCATGAGGTTTTGTAAAGACCTATACGCTTAGAAAAGCAGGGAATGTGGTTGGGGTGTGTCAAAATTCACTTTATCTTGTTTTGTGTGTAAAGAACAGATTAGGGAAGAAAAGTAGTGTGTGTTTCTACGCCCGATTGGTCGCGGGAGTTTTAGTTCAGCGCTAGACATAGATTTTTAGTGGCATCTGATAATTCAGTTGCCGGGGTATTTTAATCCCGTTTCTCTTGTGTCATTGTGCGATTTTATTACTGTCAGAGTATGTTGACCTGGCGTCACATTAGGCGTCCTTGTTGTTTATTTTGGCTGAAAATATTTTTTATTCAAGAATTTCAAATAAGAAATGTTTATTTTTAGAGCATATTTTAGTCACAAATCGACATTTTTTATTGTCTGTGACCGCACAAAAATGTGAGTTGTGCAGCCGCTATTGGTTGTGAATGGAAGTTAAGTAATGTTTAAACTGAGGCCTTTTTGGGTTCGTCTAAAGAACACATTTTCTGTATGTGAGTCAGTGAATATATTGATAATTATGTCCTTTTTCTATTTCACTCACACTGAAGAACTTGATTCGCCAAAGACAGCGTTACTTTCGCGTGTAAGCTCAACTGTCTCAAATCTCTGAGGGGTAAAAAAGCTGCAAGGCGGTGTTCCCGTTTGTATCAAGCAAACTTGATTGACAGCTCAGGGTGTAAGCAAACGCCGCATCTTCTTCGTTCAGCTGTCTTCCTTTTCTTTGTCTTTCCGCTTCTTAGTGTGTCTGTCTCTCTGTGCTCTGCCTCTCTTTCCGATTTCATTTCCTATCCCTTTGTTTTATCTTCCTTGTTTCCCACAGCCTGGTCATCGGCCGAAATACAGACAAGTATAACTGCGCATTATTTTGTGTTATTTTTGTGTGTGAAATAATCGACCGTTTTCTTTGTTGTAATGATTTCTGTGATGCAAACCAATACCGGGCCTGCAAGAAAAGTAGGATCAGGCAGTTCGCTGATCCTCCTAGCTGTGTCCCCCAAATAAGCGCAGAAAAGTCGCACAAGTGTTGTTCTCCCCTTTCTCTTCCAAGCTATCCATTCTAATGTATGCCACACTTATCCCTTGGAAGGTATCTATACCCCCCCCCCCCCCTTTCCCTTCCAAGCTATCCATTCTAATGTATGCCACACTTATCCCTTGGAAGGTATCTATACCCCCCCCCCTTTCCCTTCCAAGCTATCCATTCTAATGTATGCCACACTTATCCCTTGGAAGGTATCTATACCCCCCCCCCCCCTTTCCCTTCCAAGCTATCCATTCTAATGTATGCCACACTTATCCCTTGGAAGGTATCTATACCCCCCCCCCCTTTCCCTTCCAAGCTATCCATTCTAATGTATGCCACACTTATCCCTTGGAAGGTATCTATACCCCCCCCCCCTTTCCCTTCCAAGCTATCCATTCTAATGTATGCCACATTTATCCCTTGGAAGGTATCTATACCCCCCCCCTCCCCCCTCTCCTCACTGCACTTGCACTCATTCACATCCGACGATCTTCTAAGTGCATGGATACTAAAGGTTTCACTGCGCACCTATATCCACAATTCCCCCCCCCCCCCCCGCCGCACCGCCCTGAAAATAATCTACAGCCGACGCTGGGTTGCGAGAGTTCTTGTTAACAAAAAAAAGGCGAAGAAACACTCCTCCGTTCCAAGCGTTTCGCTCTTCGTCAGAGGGATGACGTCATCAGGACAGAAACCTCGTCACCGGATTCCTAGCGCGGTTGTTGTCATTGGCGACACTTGAATGGAACTCCACCACGCAGAACTGGCGGCAGAAGCCTCCAGCAGATTATCACTAATCCCTGTCCAAGCCGTTAGCCGTGCTGTGTTGGGGTCCGGCGCTTGTTTGAGGAATGGGAAACACTTGGCACACTCCGCCGGCCAAGACTGGAGAACCGCGCTAAGCGTTTGCTGCGCTTTTCTCCAAGCTCGGCTTTTTAGAGAAGGCAGGTTGGAGGGGGGTTAGAATGGCCGTGCCGTTTTTCGAGGACCTTTTTAAAGAAGGGGCATGATGAGTCGGAGTCCTCTATGGGGAATATCATTTTTCGGGAATGCCTTGGGGTCCTGTTTGTTTCAAGGGGGGGGGGGGGGGGGGGGGGGGGGGGGGGGGCTTGTTCGCTGTTATGCGTCTGTTGCCTGTTTCTTGCGCAGCTATGTTTTGTGTGAATCCTTGGCTTTTTTTCTTTCTTTCTTCTTTTAACTCGTTCAAGCTCTCTTGCTGAATCCAATTTTTGTCGGTCCATGGCTTCAAGGTATTTGAAACCTGTCGGGACTTCGATTTTTGGCAGTGATTGAAAGCAGCATCAGAAAGAAGAGTGTTTGTGCGTGACTATCATGGCCTTACAGAAAGCCCGGTGACCGTTTCCAAGTTTCATTATCCTTGGGAATGAAAATCAATACTTTTTCATTTCCGTCTTTGCTCGGGGACTTCTGATTTACATTTTGACCGACGGAATTGTTGGTGGTGTGAGTGTGCAGGTACATTTATGTGACAATCCATGTGTTGCTGTGTTGGTATGCAGACTTACTTTTCTGCGCTTGCATACTGAATGTGAATGGGTATCTGCTATACATTTTGAACAGTCTTGGGACTATCATGAGAAGAAATGGTCGTTGACGAATACACAGTCATTTCCAAACGTCAGAAGAAAAAAAAATTAAACACTCTTGTTAATTTTAGATAATGTATTACATTCTTAGTGTGTGTATGGGGGTGTGTGTGGGAGCCGGAAGGGGGGGGGGAGGGGGAGGGGTTTGTTACAAAACACGGATATATATACTACTTCGATCAAATCTTCTAACCTTTAGTTATCAGAGACAGCAATAGATTTTTGTAAGTCTTGCAATAGGCCTAATGTCGGCTTCGAAAGTGTATAAACTTCAGATGTTCTTGAAAAGTACCCTTAGTATTACTGCCGGGGTGACTGGAGTGACCGCTTCAGCTGAAGAATGCAGCATCTAGGGAAAAAATGTTATAATCGCCGGACAACCATCAGCTCATAATTATGATGTGAGTCAGCTAAGCTTGACCGACAGGTAACAACGTGCCGCCACTAACATCCACTGACGCCTTTCCGTCCCCTTTCTTAATGCCCCTTGCTGATTCTTGATCTATCTGCTTTTCTTAGCACCTGCCATCTGAAAGCATTGTCTCTCTCCCACTCTCCCTCTCCCTGTCTTTTTTCTTTCTCTCCTTTTCACTCTCCCTCTTTCTCTTCATTTCTCTCTCTCTCTCTCTCTCTCTCTCTCTCTCTCTCTCTCTCTCTCTCTCTCTCTCTCTCTCTCTCTCTCTCTCTCGTCTCTCTATCTATCTCTGTCTCTCTCTCTCTCACTCTCTCACTCTCTCTCTCTATCTCTCTCTCTCGTCTCTCTATCTCTCTCTCTGTCTCTCTCTCTCTCTTTATCTCTCTCTTTATCTCTCTCTCTCTTCTCGTTCCCCCTCCCTCCTCACTGCTTCCCCTTCTTTGCTCTTCTATCTCGCTACCTACTCCTCCTCCGCCCCCCCCCCCCATAACCCACAACATCCATTCTCCCTTATATGCTTTTCTACCTCGCTACTTTGGCCATCTTTATCCCCCCTCTCCCTCCATTCCTTGTTCTTCTGTTTTGCTACCTGTTCCACGTCCATTCCTCCTTCTCTTCTCTACCCCACCCCCCTCACTGTTCTATATCTCTACCTGTTTCACCTTCATCCCACCCACTCTCCTTTGCTCTTCAATCCCACTGCTTGTCACACATACATCCCCCCTCCCCCTTCCCCTTTTCTTCGCTCTTCTATCTCTCCACCGTCCCACCTCAATCCCACCTTCCCCTCTCCTCCCACCGTCCCTCTACCTGTGTCCTGTCCATTATCCCTCCCTCGCTCTTGCATCTTGTCATGCATTCCACCTCCATCTCCCCTTTCCTCCTACCTTTCGCTACTCTTCTATCCCTCTACCTGTACCACCTGTCAGCTTCAAGCCGCCGCTGCCCTAATCTCTTGGCACCCGTGAGGTCACACCTGTGCCTTGGAACCTGCGAGACCTCACGCGCCGAGGCGACCTTGGCTGACCACGCTATGGTCAAGGCTTCAGTCCAACGCGTGAAGCTTGTCTTGGATATTGTCCTCAGATTTTTCTCCTGCCCTCACCGATGCAGATACGTGGATGGATATTGATGTATGAGGAGGTCAGTTTATTTCTCTCTCTGTGGTCAGCTCGGATATTGATGTGCGAGGAGAATACTTTCTTTCTCTCTCTCTGGTCAGTTCGGTGTGTCGATTGATTTTCACGTGTGAAGACTCTCTCTCCGTCTCTCTGTGGTCAGTTGTGTGTGTTAGTGAGGACTGTGTTTCTTTATGGTCAGTTCGACGTCTTGGTTGTTATTCCGGTATCACCAGGATATCTGTGAAATAGGGTGCGGTTTTGTCTTTTCTTTGGGGAGTTCCTGTATCTTTCTTCTGTTGGATGTTCTTGTCTGTCTCCTGTTGGGTGTTATTAAGGCATCATCAGGATATATATGTGAACGGTTGTGTGCTGTTTGTCTTTTCTGTTGGGAGATTTTGTTTCCTTTGTGTGTGATTTTCTCGTCTATTTCTTCTTGTGTGTTATTGTAAAAATGACGTACTGTTCGCAAGTGTTGTGTTTAATCTGAGTAATGGTGTTACCAAAAGCAGCAATGTTTACATGAGGGTGTGTCGTTATTATATTAATTTTAAAGTAATGTATTATATCGTTAGGAAGTGCTACGCTGAGTTAGCTGACTATTTTTGTCACGAAGTTCAATTTGTTTTTTAACAACAAGAACAGGAAAGTTAATGCAGACCAATTCGGTGTTTCTGATTCAAATGCACGGAATACAAAATATGTCGTTATTATTTATAGTACTCAAACACAGTAAGGTTTCGCCGTAATGTGGTTGTTTTGTCTTAGGAAAATGTTAGGATTGCGTGTTTAAGTGTTAGGATGCTCTCATCTCATGTAAAAGCCTAGACAGATCTATGGTGTCTGACATAAAAAGGAAGGTCCCTTTAACTGTGCTGCAGCAGTCAGATTCTGAGTGTCTTTTTCCAGTACGACACATGACTTACTGCCTTCTGCCGCGTGAATGCGACGAAACATCCCACCACTGCAACGATCTAGTCATAAGAAAGCAAATAATTGTCCTTGTTTAAAAGGCTGGGTAGGAAAGGAATGGCTTGCAAATCATTGTTTTCATCTCCTTAGTCATGCGGAATGGGACATTTGTCACACAGTAAAACTCGTATTTTCATTATTTTTGATAAATTTTGAAGAGAGAAATATGACCACTGTTTGAAAATAAAGGTTAGAAGTTAGTGTGGGTTGGTTTGATGTATGTTGTTCTCCATAGGGACTGATTTATTAGAGTGTATACATATTAGAATTTGGATGATGCATTGGTTAATAATAGGCTCCTCTGGTTTTGAGAATGAAATATTACTCCAGTGTTTAGCGGCATATTGAACGGTATAGTGCGGCGCATGTGAAATACACTTGGAAGGTTTGCAGTCTTTACATTAAAAAAAGACGATCTGCATAATTATACACGTCGCTCAGAGTTCTACCTTCACAGTTTGTAGCATGCCTTCACGGGAATTGATTCTTGCTCATATTTCGATCGATTAGCAGTACAATAGGCCTGAAAGCCTATCAATCAATCAATCAATCAATGAGTCTTATATCGCGCATATTCCGTGGGTACAGTTCTAGGCGCTCTGCAGTGATGCCGTGTGAGATGAAATTTTATACGGCCAGTAGATTGCAGCCATTTCGGCGCATATTTACCTTTCACGGCCTATTATTCCAAGTCACACGGGTATAGGTAGACAATTATTAACTGTGCCTAAGCAATTTTGCCAGGAAAGACCCTTTTGTCAATCGTGGGATCTTTAACGTGCACACCCAATGTAGTGTACACGGGGGGAGGTTCGGACACCGAAGAGAGTCTGCACACAAAGTTGACCCTGTGAAATAAATTTCCGCCGAACCTGGGATCGAACTCACGCTGACAGCGGCCAACTGAATACAAATCCAGCGCGCTACCAACTGAGCTATATCCCCTCCCCTAGTGACCAAGTGACTTGCAGAACAAAGGCAATGGCTAAGTTACGTCGATTCTTCAAGGACATTCGTTGCTGTTAAAGGTCCTTGTCTACATGTTTATACCGAAATCGCCATTTGACCATTAAAATGGAGAGTTTATTATCTACAAATATCAACGATACTCCCCCTTTCGATCAGGAAAGACGAAGCCAGTGTAGCCGTTTGAAAATTCATTGTAGTATACTAGTATTCCAGCGTAGTACTCATAGTAGGATATCCTTATTTGGAAAATGCCAAGCGCAAAACTCCTCTCAAATCCCGTGCATTTCGTGCGTTTAAGATAAAGCGTGGACAGCGCTCTAGTGTCAAACTGTTGCTGCACTTGTTTGGGCGTGGCTATAAGCATAGTGACATGAATTTGATTGGTCAGTATTTTTAGGCAAAGCACATGTTCTCAGCAAACAGAAAACAAAATATTGGAAGTGTGAGTCACGCTACCCAAAAATAAAATCTTTTTTTACATATATTTTGTTTCTATAACTTTTTTCCCCATGGTTCATTCATCATCTGACATAACTTTTTAGCGAAATCTAACCATAAGATTATTGAAAAAAAAAGCAAAATTGTAGACCTCAACCTCAACCTCAATGCCCGTCACTCCTGTCAGGGTATGGGCCGCCAACAACAGCTCTCCAGAGTCCTCTGTCCTGTAGACGACCACCTTTAAAGGCGCACTCTTTACCATGTAAACAGTTCGGCTGTCAATCTCAGATCGTGCCAGGCTTTTACATCTCTTCACTTGGACACTTACCAAAAATGAACTGCCTGGGTGCTCTCTGCGCACACTTGTAGGTCATTCCATTCATTAGTTTCTTAAAAAGGCACTAGTGTTTTTTTACGGAATTAATTCATAAACATTGTTTCCAACTGAACACAGCAAACAGTCAGGGTTTTAGAACGGTCATACACGTAAAATTCCACTCGTGCAAAAACACGAGTGTACGTGGGAGTTTCAGCCCACGAACGCAGAAGAAGAAGAAGAAGTCATGGTTTTGATTGTAGGTATATGTCCAAGTGGATGGATGATATTGTCTGATGTAAACGCTTGGTCAGATCTGAGATTGTTAGGCGAACTTTACACGAAAAGACGTGTGACTTTAAAGAGGGGACAGAAATGAAATATACGTTGACAGCGCTGTAGCATTCATATTGTGCAAGAATATACACGGATTGACACATGGGTGATCAGGGTTGATTCATTTACTTCTAGAATGCTGCGCTTGTCCTTTGGGTAATGTAATTAAAAAGTGATGTTTGCTTTAATGTTAATTCATTGTGTATGAAACACTTAGAAATGTTGATTCTGCCATACAAACACACTTAAGGTCAAGATCTTTAAACCCAGGTATTTATTCACGGATTCACAATATGTGCCAGTTGTTAATTATCTGAAGTGTTGTATTGGTTGTGATATCGTGTGAACACTGATAGATGTGACACGGTTCCAGTCAGTTTAGGGCGACAAGTCCAGTTTTTGTTATTTACCCGTGAGGACAGACCTCTTCGGTGATATTGCGGTCACCTATTGGTTTGATACTGCTAATCTAAACATACCTGCCTTTGTCTAGTTTATGAAGCTGTGTACAATGGGGAATTATGGTCCCTTAATTAAACAAATTGAAAAAGCTTCCCTCTGTTATCTTTGTCAAAACAATGTAGGTCATCAACCTTTACTTACCGCGTACCGATTGATATCTGGAGGGTAAGTCAATACAAATACCAGGGAAAGCATGGCGGATTATTTTGTTGGACATTTTGGCGATAGAGCCGTGAGTACGGGTGGTTGCTTTGTGTGGAGAAAGGAAAGCTATGACGGCTTACTAGTGCCAAAACCTGGGGTTACCCATTATCACGTGATATTTACTAATTAACGATGTCAGTTACTGTTTTCACTCGTTAGTTACTCATTTTCACGGGATAATTAGTAATTTTCACGGGAAAATTACTAATTTTTAGTTTTGGCACTAGCAATCCGTCAGGAAGTGAGCCAAAACTAAAAATTAGTAATTAACAAGTGAAAGTTAGTAATTTTCCCGGGAAAATTAGTAATTAACACATGAAAATGGTAATTATCAAGGGAAAATTACTAATTTTCCCTTGATAATTACAATTATGAGGTTTTGGCACTAGTAAGCCCTATGATGGCTTACTAGTGCCAAAACCTGGGGTTACCCATTATCACGTGATAATTACTAATTAACGCTGTCAGTTACTGTTTTCACCTGTTAGTTACTCATTTTCACGGGAAAATTACTAATTTTTAGTTTTGGCACTAGCAATCCGTCAGGAAGTGAGCCAAAACTAAAAATTAGTAATTAACAGGTGAAAGTTAGTCATTATTCCGGGAAATAATTACAATTATGAGGTTTTGGCACTAGTAAGCCGTCATAGAAAGCTGCAGTAAATATCTCAGGAAGAAAAACACCTGCAAAATGCAGACAAATGCAATAAATCACCACGGAGCCTAAACAGAGAGTCGTGAATCAATCAATTCACCACACCGCGCCATAAAGACCTACTACTATAGCCCACTGTTCACGGAACATGACTTTACAACAAAAGGATTCCGCCGTCTTTTGTCTTGGAACCACTGGCGCCATTGCTCCGCAAAGAACAGAGAAAAGCCAGCTTCCAGTGGAAATGTCCAGAAACAGAAGTCTGGCTACTTACTGGTCTCTGAGCTGACCGCTAGCTGTTTTATGACCTGTGTCGGGGTAGGGGGGAAACTGGGAGGTAAAAGAGTTTGTTAGTTTCAAAGATTAACGTCATATGGGTCTAGTTCCCCAGTTCTCTTTAACGATAAAGGGTGCTGGCTTCTCTGTAGTTTGACCCTATAGGTCCAAAGCCTTGTGAGTCAGCGTGAAGTTTTAGTACTTGTTTGTGGCAATGGCTCGATGTGTCTGGAAACACCTCCGCGCGGAGGGGTTTTGATTTAAACAAGATTTTATTAAGGAAATACAGGGTGGCATGTATATGCGAGGGGTTTTCCGGCCGGCGCAGCAGAGATGAAGAGGGAAAATTTGCTCCGCTCGCACGGCAGCAAGCACTATGTCTCTAGACTGTCCAGAACAAGTCCACTACAAAAAGTGAGAAGGATAGAAAGGAAAGAAGACAAGGCAGGACGAAATGCAGAAAGGAAGAAAGGACGATTGCGAGTATAACTCCAAACTTGAGTATGAGCCTGTATGTATGAATCAGAATCAGAATCAGAATCAGAATCAGAATGTATGTATACCATGCATAATCCTGCATTCAGATTATGCAAACAAATAATGGTTCAACCCAAAATGTCAAGGCGAAATAGCATTAAAACGAAAGACAAAAAAAATTTAAAAAAAATACATACATGCAAAAATAATGTTAGAGCAAGATGACGCTTGGAGGGCTCAGAGACTTCTGCTGGATTGTCCACACTCAAACAAACACACAAAAAGGAAATAAAAAGAAGAAGATTGGCAGCGGGGACATCTGACGTGTGTACACGATCGATAAACCTCGTGGAACAGATACATCCAGATCAGCAAAAGGCCAGAATACAAACAGAAGAAAAAGAAATCCGAAACAGCGAAATACACTGCAGACTTTTCAAACTTGAGAAAAGAAAACTTCAACAAGAATTGCTAGTTTATGAAGCGTTTAATCATTGATGAGAAAAAACGTTCACTATAACCAAGAATCTTAAAATGGTGAAATTTAATTTAAAATCAAATTAA
>NC_090250.1:4606543-4614043 GCF_037325665.1 Littorina saxatilis | reverse complement strand
ACACGGACAAGGATATATAAGTCACCTAGTTTTGCACACTCATTTAACTTTCTCCCCATCACTACCCTCACCCCCCCCCCCCCCGCCCCCCCCCCCCCGCCCCCCCCCCCCCCCCCCCAGCTTCAAGTCTCAACAAAAGAACACACACTCTCTCGGGCCCCACAGTCTTAGAAGTTGCTTTCCAACTTTTGGGATTAACGACTTACTCTCGGTGGAGCTGTGAGTGAAGGGAAAATTGGAGGCAAGAAGACGACTGTTTGGGGAGGGTCTGTGAGCCTTGATAAGATCGCTTCGCGGGGACCCTCGCTGGCTCCCTTAATGCTCGGCGACATACACGTTGACAATGTCAAGACATGTACTGACTGATCAGAGGAAAAGGACAGGAGAGAGAGAGAGAGAGCGAGAGAGAGAGAGAGAGAGAGAGAGAGAGAGAGAGAGAGAGAGAGAGAGGACGGACTGACAGACAGAAAGACCGGCATAGGTAGAGAGAGAGACAGACAAAAACACAGAGATACAGAGACAGAGGGGTATGATAAGAGAGAGAGAGAGAGAGAGAGAGAGAGAGAGAGAGAGAGAGAGAGAGAGAGACAGACAGACAGACAGACATCTACTTATGCACGTAAACAGACAGAGAGAGAGACAGACATATACAGAGAAAAGCAAACTGACAGGCAGACAGACAGACAGCGAGTTAGTTCCTTGTCCTTTTGAAACCCACCATTTGCGTCCAATGGGATGAAGTCTCTCACGGTGAACACTCCCATCTTTCCCTCTTTAGCTGAATACAGTTCAGATGTCATATCAGTCGAGTGGAAACTATGTTTCAATTGCATTTGTTCAGGTCTTGTCACTCTTCATGCCTGTCAAAGCGATGGACTGAAAGCGAACACAGGCTCTGTTTGTGCCGGTGTAGGATCCGGTCCGGTCCCCCCTCTGAAGTAGTCCCCCGGGGGACCAATTCGTGGCAAAAACTGCTCTATAATGGTCCCCCCTTAGACATCCAGCCTCGTTTTTCTTGTTACAATGTTAGTAATGTTACCAGCAATTTTAGAGAAAAGAAAGGAAAGAATCAGAGACTGGTTTCATTTCTTCTTATCAGTATTTATTTATTATTCATTTTATTTCATGTGATTTTTCTTTTGAACGGCATTATAAATCAGATCTATTCAGTTATTTTCTGCAAAATATAGTCAAACAAAGAGATTGCTGTCTGTGCACTACATAATACCGGACGAAGATATAGATTGAAAATGGCTTGAATGCCTAAGAAAAACGAGGCTGGATGTCTAAGGGGGGACCATTGTAGAGCAGTTTTTGCCACGAATTGGTCTCCCGGGGGACTACTTCAGAGGGGGGACCGGACCGGATCCTACACCGGGTTGAGTCGGGACAACGTTGGGTAGACATGATGAGAATGCTGGCGTATTCTGTAGTGATGTTGATGCGAGATAATGGCTTTTAACATATTTGTGTAGTATCGCTTGAAGTTCATGTTTATGACTTTTGTTGTTGCTTCTTTTAAATGACGGGCGCAATGGCCTGGTGGTATGACGTCGGCCTCCTAATCGGGAGGTCGTGAATTCGAATCCCGGTCGCTGCCGCCTGGTGGGTTAAGAGTGGAGATTTTCCCGATCTGCCAGGTCAACTTATGTGCAGACCTGCTAGTGACTTAACCCCCTTCGTGTGTACACGCAAGCACAAGACCAAGTGCGCACGGAAAAGATCCTGTAATCCATGTCAAAGTTCGGTGGGTTTTAGAAACACGAAATTACCCAGCATGCCTCCCCCGAAATCGGCGTATGCTGCCTGCATGGCAGGGTAAAAACGGTCATACACGTACAAATCCACTCGTGCTAAAACATGAGTGAACGTGGGAGTTTCAGCCCATGAACGAAGAAGAACAAGAGCAAGAACAAGAACAAGAAGAAGATTAAGAACAAGAAGAAGCTTCTTTTAAATGTAAGGTTATGTAAACTGGCTTACGATGTCTCTGGATTACTAGTTAAGAGGCTTCAACACTTCCTGTTATAACATCATGTTTTTCCCACGAAGATGTTTGCTGTATAGATAGTTGGTTGTTTGTTTTTTGACACGCTCAGCCTCCTATACTTGGCTAATAAAGGTGGGGGAAATGCGTCATGTTTAAGTAAAACCTGTTCTTATTAAGTCGTGGATTATTTCTTGAAATTCCTATTCGGCAGGTACACGATAATGGATTAGATGACCTTACACTCTAAACAAAAGTGTTCCACTCCTGAACACCCTTTCTGTAACCACTTCTGAACACCCTTTTAGTAGAACACTTTTGGAACACTTTTGGAACACAAAAAGTGTTCTATACACAAAAAAGTGTTCCAAAAGTGTTCCAAAAGTGTTCACATCTGAACACTTTTAAGTGTTCACCCTGCTGTAACCACTTCTGAACACATAAAAGTGTTCAGGTCAACACTTTTAGAACACTTTTGGAACACTTTTGGAACACTTTTAGAACACTTTTAGAACACTTTTGGAACACTTTTAGAACACTTTTAGAACACTTTTGGAACACTTTTGGAACACTTTTAGAACACTTTTGGAACACTTTTAGAACACTTTTGGAACACTTTCATCCTGCACTGTCATACAATTCAGAAAGACATTAAAATCAAATTTTGTGAGCAAAGAAGCATTTTTAATTGACAAAAAGAAATGTCTGCAGCAGTCGCAGAACAAACGGGTCTGGGGTAGGAATTGTTGAACACATAATATACCGAGCAACAAAATTCGTCATTGTTTGATTGACAAAATCTTCATCAATTATAGAGTTAGAATTATTAAACTACAAAAGTTTAATGAAGGCATGTTTGACCTTGCTTTTGTGTGATTATTTTGATGCTGTGACTGTTTTAACACACGGGACAAGCAGGTTTATCGTAAAACACATAATGCGCGCTCGCAGCACGTGCAAGTAGAGCAGGAGAAATCTGATGTGTGAGATGTGTTCACTAATGCATTAGCAACCAAAAGAGACCATGGCACGCTTGCTGCCAATCTCACTTTTGAAACAGCCAGGATGCCAAGATTAACACCACCAAAACGCCAGATCGATTTAAAGCTGGGAATGATCCAAAAGCGCTGGCATGTGCTTTAAACGTGCATGTGTCAACAGTTTATCACCTTCTGCAATGTTCTGGTGACATTGGAAGCACTGCAGTTATGCAACGCGGTAGATTTTTTTCGCATTACCCCAATAAGACAAGATCGCAATTTCCTTCCACAACGTCTTCGACATCGATTCAATTCAGCCGCTGACAATACCAGGAACATCACTGGAAGCAACCAGTGTCCGATCAGTGGCCAGAGAACGCGATGAAGGCTGACTGAGCGAGACCTCCAAAACTTCGTTTTGTCCCGTGTGTTGAAACAATCGCAGCATCAAAATACTCACGCAACAGCTGTGTCAAACATGCCTTCATCAAAATGTTGTGGTTTGATAATTCTAACTCCATAATTGTTCGAGATTTTGTCAATCAAACATTGCAGAATTTTGTCGCGTTTCTTTTGTTGCTCGGTATATGTTGCTATTAAATAATATGAACGGAGCTCTGGTAAACCCCATCTTGAAAGTTCACACACGAAAGTCCGATAACAAAAACACCCGTCAGAGTTGGGAGGATTCCAGGCCCTTGGTCTTTGGTTTAGTTTTCAACTCGCTGTCCGGAACATCCTGTTCGAAATAAAAGTGAGTTTTAGAACATGATGCATTTCCAACTCTTAACAGGTTTGTGTTAAACGTTTGTACTTAATTGGTAACACTGAAGTGTAAATCTTAACTAATAGTGGACTTCTTCTTGCTGTCAGCAGATCTCCAACAATCGCAGTTACAGGTAAACTTTTTTATTCCAGAACGGGCATAGGTCACATACCAGAGAACAAATACGTCACGTCCAATTCGCTCTCACCTTCCCAACACACAATGACACTCGCATGCACGCACATGCACACACGACTGAATGTAAAAAGTAATCCCTCTTGAAGCAGGAGTCTGTCCCTAAGAACAAAAAGTAGAATTAAAATAGGTCTTTCGCAAGGATTTCATTAGCGCGTGGCCACTCTGGAAAATTCAAAATGGCACTCTACAAATTGTTTATATAAGGTAAGCAGTAAACCGTACTGCTAATGTGGCGAGGCCTTGAGCACGCCCGTTTTCCTTAACTCGTTCTTAACCTATGTGAACCCAGGGAAAACACCTTGTCAACAATCACTGGAAGCCAAAGATCACTGTCGCAATTAATCGTGAACTCCGATGAGTTTTAGTTCAAAGAAAAGGGTGTCATATTGAATGCACCCTCTAGTAATCCGTTTGTAAAGAAACTACCTAAGTTTTGTTGGTTTGATCTAAATAATGAATTATAAATATAAGGAAATCATTTATTATGTAATGTATTCTATATTATAGAATGCATTCTATAACGTCCCGAACTACCTTCTATGATAAAAATGCATTCTATTTACACAAAATACCAAAATGCTTTTTATGATAGAATGCGTTCTTTAACGTCCTGAAATGCATTATAATTTATATGCATAATGTCCCGAAACTACAACAGGCCAGCCCCGCAAAGAAAAGCAGAACTACACACACACACACACACACACACACAGCCACACACACGCACAGAGAGAGAGAGAGAGAGAGAGAGAGAGAGAGAGAGAGAGAGAGAGAGAGAGAGAGAGAGAGAGAGAGAGACAGAGAGAGAGAGACAGAGAGAGAGAGACAGAGAGAGAGAGACAGAGAGAGAGACAGAGAGAGCTGTGTGTGAGAGTGTTTGTAGATCTGCTTTCGAAGCAGGGACCATACCGAGCTGGCCTGTTGAAGTTTTGTGGCGCTTTATGGAATGCATTCTATCATAAGAATGCATTCTATCATAAGAATGCATTGTTGGACGTTATAGAATGCATTCTATAATAGAATACATTTCTGGGCAAATGACAAGTATGATTGAATGCATTCTATATTATACAATGTTTTCTATTTTATAGAATGCATTCTATAAATATAGAATGTGTTCTATGATATGGAATGCATTCTTTAATATAAAATGCATTCTAATTTCTATCATAATTTTCTAAAATATTTCATTATTTAGATCAAACTAACCAAAACTTACAAACGGATCGCTTTTAACTCACGTGATCTCAAGCTAAACCTACGTGAACCGAAGGAAAACACCTTGTCAGCGACCATTGGAGGCCAGCGATCACTGTCAAAACCAATCATAAACTCCGATGAGAATATTTTCAAAAGAAAAGGGTGTCATATTGAATGCACCCTGCATACACTGTTAGCGGCAATGGCAGATCCAAGCGGATCAGCAGCGTGTTGTCTGTTGGCCATGCTTTGACTAAAGCTGGCTTCAGTGTTTACGGCACTACTTTACCATAACGAATGGAAATTCTGAGTAGACTTAGTTCAGGAAAACATTTTATCATTGCAGGCCTCAGCACTCACTGAACTTAAAAATATGTATATTTTTTTCCACCTTTTAAGGAGAAGACTGCAAAATAAGGCAGCATTCTCAAAATGTAACTGCGCTGTATCCCACAGAAAGCTTAAACTTACATTAAGTGCATCCACAAGGTTTCGTCGCATTACTGTTAGCTCCATCTCCAGAAAGTGAACTGCCTCAGCCAAGCAGTATGGTTCCTGCACACACAAGATGCATGTTAAGAAATCAAACACTATTTTACTGAAGTTCCACATCGTAGCAACACTGACAAGTGTTCTGATTCTCATACTTTTGTTTATTGTGAAACTGTGTATCAACATTTAGATTTCTGTCAAATGTGGAAGGAGAGGGGGCTGGCTGTGTGTGTGTGTGTGCATGTGTGTGTGTGTGTGTGTGTGTGTGTGTGTGTGTGTCCACATATGAGTTTGGCGACTGTCTGGTGTGTTTTGCACGGAGATATTAATTTTGAAACAGAGTATTTCAGCAAATAGAATAATCAATGATTCCGCAACCGCCGGCACAATTGGCCTAGTGGTTAGGCGTCCGCCCGGTGATCGGGAGGTCGTGGCTTCGAACCCCGGCCGGGTCATACCTAAAACTTTAAAATTGGCAATCTAGTGGCTGCTCCGCCTGGCGTCTGGCATTATGGGGTTAGTGCTAGGACTGGTTGGTCCGGTGTCAGAATAATGTGACTAGGTGAGACATGAAGCCTGTGCTGCGACTTCTGTCTTGTGTGTGGCGCACGTTAAATGTCAAAGCAGCACCGCCCTGATATGGCCCTTCGTAGTCGGCTGTGCGTTAAGCAAACAAACAAACAAAACTTATCAGATCAATTTGAAAGTCAATATTTCTCTGCAAAACTACACACTATATGCAAATGCAGGACATGCGTACCTTGGTAAACACGTCTGGGTTGCCGTGAGTGCCTCCTGTTCATCCTCAGTGCAATTCAGAAGAAATGTCCGCAGGTTACGCCCACATCGATTCGCCACATGGGCACATCAGCTCAAACGGCTTCCCAGTTCCCTGAAAGTGTGATAGATCTGTGAAATCAAATACAACCAAGCATGCATAGAATTATTCTAAATTGCGCACACAATCAACCTGGCCACTATTATGATGAATGTTGTTCATTAATGTATGCTGTTTTTAGCCTACCGCTTCACTTTATCTAGCGTGCAGATCGTACATCAAGGAAGAAGAAGAATCCGAAAATCTGCAAATGTATTGCTCTGACCACAGGCGGAAGGTATCGTTCACTGGACCACCATTATAATTATAAGGAACCCCTGGACATACAAGTATAACAATAACACAAAACCAAGCACATCAACCAGAATAAAAAATCAACATCAAATTGAAATAGAGTTTATTTACCAACGCAGAACTAATGTAAAAGGTCCACTGATCAGCTGAAACCGTTGCGACAGCAAAATTAGAGAAATTGTCTTCAAACGTCCACAGATACAAGTAACAGGAACATGTTACAACAAAAATACGAGTGACTAAGCTTAGATGAATTAATACAAAATCTCAGCAAGCAACTTACAGATAACAATCGGAAATCCTGAGCCAAATCAACGCAGCGACAACGCAGACAGGTCCACAGATCTAAAAGTGTCAACGTTCTTTTTTGGTCCAGCTGAAGCATGATGGGACAATTAGTAACATTATTAAATTGTAAAAATAAAAATGCTAATACTTACCGCTTATTAGATGTCTCAGATGAAATAAATGTTTGATGAAAAAATATAAGCACAACACGATTAAAAACAAAAACAAAAAAACGTCCCGCAGCGGTCTAGGGGGTATAAAAATTATATACTCTAAGCGACGCTAGATCCCGACGAGTCTCCGTAGCTCAATCGGTAGAGCGCTGACATGGCAAGGCGAAGGTCTCGGGTTCGAATCTGCTCATGATCCAAATATTTTTAATGTATTATTTTATTCGGAGCATGACTAAAAGACGAAGTGGAACACTTGTGGAACACTTGTTGAACACGTGTGTTCA
>NC_090250.1:4574043-4599043 GCF_037325665.1 Littorina saxatilis | reverse complement strand
CATTAACAGACTATGTAGACAGACACACATGCAGACCGATTTACGAATGTTTACACGCTCGAACCCGCGCAAACATGCACACATACACAGAAACACACACACACACACACACACACACACACACACACACACACACACACACACACACACACACACACACACACACACACACATATCTATACACAAGCTGTTATATTATGTCTTCTCATTTGCACATGTCAGTTGAGTCGCTCTTGTGGCATTTTGAAGTTAATTGCAGTTGTTTGTGTTTCTCCTACATTTTCTTCTTCTTCGGCAGAAAACAAGTAATTTCGCCTCCAGAGAACACCTGTCTGACTCGTATTCTCTTGGCAAGTCATTTTTCAAAAAATAAACACAAAAAAACCCAACAACAGAGGTTAAGGAGACCGTTACTCTGATTTACATGAAGCTGTTCCGCTGAAATTAACCGGAAATGTCTTGTCAAAAGAATCAGTTGATTTTTGGTGCACAGCATTTTGGGAGCGGTGGGGAATAGGCCGGGAAGCGGGAGGGGGGAGGGGGGAGGGGGAAGAGGTAGAGTTAAGAGAGGGGGATAATGTCATTGTTGTTATCGTTAACGTAGTTGTGTTATTATTGTTTTCTCATTATGTGATCTTCTTCTGTTTTGTTTTGAAGTTGCTTATTACGGTTATGTTCAGATTTGTGAAGTTTTCATGCACGGAAAGCGTGTCCCCAATATTTGTACATTATATAAACATGCGCTTTTCGTTAATCTGTAAACCCAAGGTGATTGTCTAACAGCGCTGGCTTTCCATGTGTGCAGCTAGTAACTTTCAGTCTGTCTGTCTGTCTGTCTGTCTGTCTGGCTGGCTGGCTGGCTGGCTGGCTGACTGGCTGTCGGTCTGTCGGTCTGTCTGTCTGTCTGCAAATGTGCTTGAATGCATGTCTGTAAACCTATCTGTGCGTCTT
This sequence comes from Littorina saxatilis, assembly GCF_037325665.1. Lineage (NCBI taxonomy): Eukaryota > Metazoa > Mollusca > Gastropoda > Littorinimorpha > Littorinidae > Littorina > Littorina saxatilis. Next base: position 4,598,092 of record NC_090250.1, on the reverse strand, counting down.
GCACCTAGGTACTTACAGTATTTGCTGTTGGCCTATCTGTCTGTGTTTGTGACGTTTTCTGTTTGTCTGTCTACAAAATGCCTGGATGCATGTCTGTAAACTTATCTTTGTGGTCAATTGTAATGGCTTCATCTTATACACCGAAGTATCTGCATACATGTTATTACATCACACCGGGTATCGTGTGTGCATATATGCAGATAACACATATAGTTTTGTTTTGATAGGGTTGGTGAGTAGAGATCTGTGTCATGGTGACTTTACTTTTGTCGGGATTTAGCGAGTGCACAGAGTCAAAAGAAACATTAGCCTACAGGACAGGTTGTCACCAGGACACGCTTGCCAACATAGCGTATGCTTTCACCCGAACACGCTTGCTTCAATTTATGCTTGCGAGGCATCATTTGATATCTCCGTGAACCCTCTAAATTATGTTTGCGTGCATAGAATTTTTGCGTCTTTTAAAAAGCAAACAGTATTCTGTTTGTCGTCGCGTTGTGCTCCTTGGAGTGCAGAGCCCCTATATGCGTGCACATGATTTGCTCCACATTGAAGAGATTGTGTGCACAGTCGGTGTTAAGTGGTCTCTTAAGCCTTGAGACAGAACTCCGGTTAACTTTTGAAAATACGTGTAAGTATTGATCTTGTACTCGGTCTGCAGAGGGAAAATATTATTTTTTTTTACGAAGGAATTTTCAATTTTCAATACCTTGGACAGTATCAAAGAAAAAAGGAATGTTTGCCTATTTGGGATTTAAGTGGGATGTTTGTAATTCCTTTGATTGGATAAAAGGCGATTTCGTTAAATCACTGTAACATTGCCTGTACCTTCAACGTGACAGACACTTTGCCTATGTTCACTTGCATATTTCCAGTTCACACAATGTTCGAACATGGTTTATACTTTCAGCTTGGAATATAGTTTAAATGGTAGTTTCGTTCAAAACGAACGTGCAATACAAAAAAATAAAAACCTTCTACATAAAGGCACAAACATATTTCAGCCAACAAACCAATCAACCAACCAACAAGTCGAACAAGCAACAACAACAAAAAACAGACACACAAACGAACAATCAAACAAACAATCAAACAAATTACTCCAACCAACCAAACAAACAAAAAACTGAAATAAGCCAAACGTATTCGTACACTGTTCTGGGTTCAGACATACATATGTGTCAACTTATAAAACACAGGATAATTATTTGGCATCCGTTTCCGAACAAACGACTTTGCCAACACGCGAGCGGCAGCAGCTGATGACTCAACGGGCAACGGGCAAAACATGACATTATAAATATCAACGTTTCAGCCTAATTACCTGATGAATCGTGAGCGTTTGGCGTCTAATTACGTGTTACATGCAATTTTATGCGATGCTGCATGTTTTCTGTATATTTGCATTTGCTTTTTTGGTCGTGGACAGAATTGCATGATGCCCCCCTCCCCCCCCCTCCCCCCTCCCCCACACACACACACTCTCTCCCCCCTCCCCCCACCCGCCAAAGCGAAAGAGCTCGAGAGAGAGAGAGAGAGAGAGAGAGAGAGAGAGAGAGAGAGAGAGAGAGAGAGACACCGTCACACACACACACACACACACACACACACACACACACACACAAACAGTCACACAGACAAACAGACACTCATAGAACAGTTAGAGAGCATCAGAGAGAATGAGAGAATGTGACAGAGAGACAGATAGAGGTAGAGAAAGAGGGAGAAGTAATTGTAGTAAAATAAATAATACACTGTGAGTGATGGATGCAAAATACACAAAACAGTTGCGTGCCAAACGGGGTTGAGTCTCAGTGACATAGCTCTCTCTCTCTGCTCCAGGAGAGGATTTCGTGGTATTTCTGATCAGTGTGATATCGATTCATACTGCATGTTTTGCGGGGTAATTTACTACGACTTCGAGGCGTCCGTGTGATATAAACGGTATATCGCATGCTCCTTGGGATCGTTGGCGGTAACGAATAGAGCTTGCTGGAGAAAAGAAGATAATGCTTTTTTTTCTACGTTTTTGTGTGTTTTTGTCGTACAAGTGCCCGTAGTTTCTATACAAACAGTAAACTTGCTAGACAGAATTATTCTGTTTCTCAAAGCTTGAGTGCGTTATTTGCCTTCTTCTTCTTCTGCGTTCGACGGTTGTGTCTAGGGTCGTAGTTCCGCTGCTGTCGTGAACTGGAACGTCGCTTTCAGGTCTTCTGACGTTCCCCAGAGCTTGGTCTCCAGTGTAGCTCCTTCTGGCCAGATCTGGTTCCGCAGCAGAGTGAAGTTTGTGCATGTATTCAATACATGTTCCACTGTCTGGTCGGCCGCCCCACAATCGCACAATGCCGACTCTGCTACGCCGATCCTTTTCAGGTGCGCTTTAAAGCCGCAGTGCCCTGTACGCAGCCGGAAGATGGCAGTCTGCTCTGCACGGCTGAGGCGGTGGATGGGGTCTTGGTCTGGCTTGTAGCCTCCGTTTCTTTCTTTGAATGCTGTCTTCCAGCGATGCTTGATGAGGGTTTTGGTCTCTCGGAAGGACAGGCTGGTTTCTGGTTGTTCCTGTCTTCCAACTGTGTGTTGGCGCCAAATAATCCCCTGTGAAAGCCTATATCCGGTTCCTCCGCTGCACTTGACTGAGAAATGCTTTTGCTTTTGTGTTGGATGTACGAAAACACTTTGATGTTTGATACGGCTGTGGGTAAGTAGGCATAGAAGAAAAGTACGGATACCTAATCTGGTACCGGGCTTTAAGTTTATCCAAGTGTTTTAGTAAAATTATTACAGAAACAGAAAGGCTACCGACGTTCCAAAATTCAGAATAAAAAAACAAAAATGGTATATGGTATTGGAACGTTTAATATATGTGTGACAAAACAAAGCATTACAATCAGAAGAATGCAAATCATTCTGGAATAAGTATTTTAAGTCAAATTATTAAGAATTAACTTGATCGCTCTCTGCCTTATTACATTCAGGAACGTCAACCTGAAAAAAAAATAGGCAAGGTGGCGAGGTAGGGGGGATGGGGGTATACAGAGTGGCGGATGAGGGAGACGGGGAGGGGGGGGGCGAGGGGCGGGGTAGGATTAGAAAGGAATCAGTCACTGAGGCAGACGGCTGGGGATACCTTACAACCAATTCGGGGATTGGAACATAAGGGAAGGGGGGTGGGGGGGGGGGGGGTGGCATCGACTATGGGTCCAGACAATCATCCCCCTCTGACTAAAGCCCAAAGCCAACACGGCTAATACTGTTACTCTCCAGTCCCATCTTCAATCATCATTAGTACAATCTCCCTCCCCCCCCCCCCCCTTCTCTGCAAATGGATCGACCCTCCACCCCAGCCCACCCCAGTCTGCTATAGTACCCCGCCGTGTGGCCGCCAATGGTGGGCTACCGCAATGACCCATTGATTGGACGAAAACCCATTAAACATTAATCTTTTGATTGCATTAGTGTGTGTGGCGGGCTGGGGGTGGGTTACCGTATGTTCCAACGACATCACAGAGAAAGAGGGAGGGGGAGGGAGGGGGGGAGGGAGGGGGAAGAGAGAGAGAGAGAGAGAGAGAGAGAGAGAGAGAGAGAGAGAGAGAGTGTGTGTGACAGAGTTACAGAGGGTGACAGACAGACAGACAGAGGCAGAGAGAGACATAGATATACCAAGAAAAGGGTGGGGTGGGGGATACAAAGTGGAGATTCGGACATTATAACCGCAACAAAATGAGCAGTACAACACCTTACAAGAACACCCACGAAAGGACTCTGAGATAGCCAGGATGAGGATGTGGGGTGGGGGATAGAGGGGGTATGGGGTAGGGGAGGGTATGGAAATAAGAACCTAAAAAGGAACCAGAAAAAAAAGAGACTCCAGTCAATTTCCATTGTGCCCAGCATCCTCTCCGTCGGCAGCGTTTCTGTGGGTGACGGGTATTAATTTTCTGTTGACATTTGCAGCCCTGAAAGGCAGGGCATTGAGAATGAAGTTCAATGTCCCTACAGGCTTGAAGGCCCAGGGACGGCGTGTCTATAGCAGTCAGCGGCCTAGCACTTTAACAAACATCAGAGCTCTGCGCTCACTTTGAGCGCAACACAATTACACCAGCGCTTGAGGTGGTTTTTGAATGCGAAGTTGTTGATTTTTTGTGTGAACTTGGGAGTCTGAATTGGCCTTTTTTGTATTGACCGCGTTTCGTTGTCGGAGTATAGAGTTTTCCTCTTGGGGGGAAGTTCAAAAGACTTCCTCATTTACGCCCTTAACTGAACAGCTCTTTTCACGATTTTCTTTCCAGAATTGATCAGCTGCCATATCTTTGTCGAACACATGTTTTTCTTTCATCGAAATTCAAGGATAATGGTGTTGACCGTTCTTGTTGTTCTACACGAATTTAGCCTCCCTCCTCTCCTCAGGCTTTTAACGACTGACCTTGCTTTTTCCTTGATCAGAGAGAATCGAGGTTGGAAGGATGTTAGCATTTGATATTAACTATCGATACTAGTCCCTTCACGGAGTAATTGTTCCGCTTGCCAATGATGTTCGCTCCGGACCGTCATCCGTGAAACGATCGAAGAGGTATTGATCGGGAAATGTGCACATGGCGTTTTTCCCTTCACTTTTGTTTTTCTCTCGCTGAAAGAGGGTGTTTGTAATCAGTAATGATGCTTGTGTGTTACTGGGTTAGGCGTCACGCCATGGGTGCGGACGTTGAGTCTTTCGTACCAGTCTCATGCAGGTTTTTTTTTTCTTCTCTCAGATGGGTTTAAGTATATGCCTGGCTGTCTGGCTGGCTGGCTGGCTGTCTGGCTGTCTGGCTGTCTGCATGTCTGTCTGCATGTCTGTCTATTTCTGTGTCCGTGATATTCTCTCTCTCTCTCTCTCTCTCTCTCTCTCTCTCTCTCTCTCTCTCTCTCTCTCTCTCTCTCTCTCTCTCTCTCTCTCTCTCTCTCTCCCTCTCCTGCATGTCAGTCACGGCTAGTGGGTGGTTGTTTTTTGGGCGGGCATGTGCGTACGCGCGTATTTGTTTGCGGTAATATTTGTGTATTTGCATCACAGCTGTGATTTGCATGTAAAAAATACCAATGTGCCTTGCATTGGTATGAGTTTGTTGACGGGGTATTGTGTGCCAGTGTGTATGTCGGTGTGTGTGTGTGTGTGTGTGTGTGTGTCTGTGTGTGTGTGTGTGTGTGTGTGTGTTTGGGTGGGCATGTGTGTACGCGTGGGTTTGTGTGCGCATATGCCTGTCAAGGTTAGGGTGTGTGTTGGACTTAGGATTTGTGTCTGCGAGTTTACAAATACGGGAATATCTCTCTCGCTCACTCTCCCCCCTCCCCCCACCCCCTCCCCCTCCCCCCTCTCCCCCCCTCTCCCCCCTCCTCTCGCCCTCTCAGGTACAAAATAGAATGTTAGGGGGGGGGGGGGGGCCATAGGACCAGGAGGACTATTGAAAGTTTTGCGAGACCTAATTTATAAAAAGGTTAGTTATCAAATCTGGTAGATTTACACTGTCAACTAGCGTCTGTACAGACAAGTGCACCGTTTTCAAGTGTACGTTCTTGTTCATTCTGTATATAAACTAGTAGTTAATAACACAAATTTAGTGCGTCTTGGGACCCGCTCTTTTCGGGTTTAGTGCGTCACGGGACCCCCCTCAAGAATCTCTGCAGTACTCGTTTTCAAAATCACCAAGTGACTGTTAAGTATAGTTTCAGTTACATGAGAACTCTGTTAAACGGATTTTGATAGCCACTAGAGTAAATTTTAAGGGGCTTATTGTCCGTCAGGTCTTAATTGCCTATATTGGACATGAATTGGTTTATACGATTCGAGTTTTACGCCCTCACGGCTTTTTGATGTTTGCGTGTTTAGGTGGTATCAGCCATCTGCACTTATGGTAGAATGACCAAGATCTTTAACGTGCCATTGTGGTGACACGGGGGTGGGAGATGGATACCGTCTCTGGGTCTGCACATAAAGTTGACCCGTGTCCGTCCCGGCCCGGATTCGAACCAGCGACCTCTCGATCACAAGTCCAGTGCTCTACCACCTGAGCTACCCGGGCCCCCTAATTGATAGCCACAACCCAACAGCTGCCCTTTATTTAGATGCGTACAGGACGCAAGGACGCACAGTTTGGAGAACCCTGTCTGCTATACACGATGCAAGACGCACAGAGGACGAATGCGTTCAAATAGACCCATGCACTGATACCGCAGGAAGCCTCGAGCCGAGCAAATGATAATCTGCAGTCTTGGCGTCGCGTATCGCAAGTTCCCGTCTTGGCCGAGACAATGTTTCCTCGTAATATTGTTTGGTGTCATAACGTCTCTCGTGTTTGTTGTGCATTGAGTGACCTCGGGGGTTATTGTGGGAACAATTAATAATAGAAACCCGAATTGATAGCATAATAGAATTAGAAGAAATAGAGAGAACAATGAGGCATGTTCCCTTTCTCGTGTTAAATAACGTCTTTGCCGCTTGGGGGTAAAGCTTTCTCAGTCCCTACCTTTTTGCTTTCGTTTTTTTCTGCTCTCTCTATCTCTCTCTATCTCTCTCTCTCTCTCTCTCTCTCTCTCTCTCTCTCTCTCTCTCTCTCGCTCTCTCTCTCGCTCTCTCTCTCTCTCTCGGCCCTCCCTCCCTCCCTCCATCTCTTTTGCTCGCTCTCTCTTTCTCTCTCTCTCTTTCCCTCGCTCCTTCCCTCTCTCCATCCCTCTCTCCATCCCTCTCTCTCTCTCTCTCTCTCTTTCTCTATCTCACTCTCTCTCTCTCTCCATCTCTCTCTTTCACTCTCTCTCCCTCTCTCTCTCTCTCTCTCTCTCTCTCTCTCTCTCTCTCTCTCTCTCTTCCTCCCCCCTCCCTCCTTCCCTCCCTCCCTCCCTCTTTCTCAGAGTTGCTATACAACGTTAGTATCTCATGACAAACAGATAAAATAAGAATTAAAAAAAAGCATAGCAGTGAATTAAAAAACAAAAACCCACTGCGATAGGTTAGCACAAAACGCAACGCGATTGTGGGGATTGGTATTGTAACCAGTTGCTGTAAAGAACGGTAACTCTGGCGGCCAACTCGCGCTGTGCAGACGACATCGATTTTATGACACTGCTCAGTTATTTCCGGGTTCTGCCTCCCGAGGCTTTTGAAAACGACGCCGAAGAGTTTCAAAGGATTTGCTGCAAACACTGTTTGACCGCTAATTTTTGTCTGCTTTTAAACAGGTGTTTTTCCCACTTTTTATTATCAAGTTTTTTAGCATAAAAATGCACGAGGCAGAACCATGTATAGATCTCTGGACAAGCCTGATAGAGAGCGCGAGTATTTTCAAGTGAGACGAGCTGGCTTATTGGAGCCTTATTAGAACCTTCCACAATGGTATGAGGGTGAAAAGATGTTTGCTTTTCCTCTTGAAGAATGGTGGGGTGAGAAAACTAGCCACCTGCTTGTGAAACTTGTGTGCTGAAGTGGATAAAGATTGAACTGGCCTTTTGTGTTGTATCCTAATAAGTGGTCTCGAAGGTGTTTATCAAGAGCGTTGGCTCTGATCTCTGAATATATGTAGGATAAACGTGTGGGTTGCCGTTGTTCGCTCTCTCTCTCTCTCTCTCTCTCTCTCTCTCTCTCTCTCTCTCTCTCTCTCTCTCTCTCTCTCTCTCTCTCTCTCTCTCTCTCTCTCTCTCTCTCTCTCTCTCTCTCTCTCTCTCTCCTCTCCTCTCCTCTCCTCTCCTCTCCTCTCCTCTCCTCTCTCTGTCTCTCTGTCTCTCTGTCTCTCTGTCTCTCTCCTCTCCTCTCCTCTCTCCTCTCCTCTCCTCTCCTCTCCTCTCCTCTCTCTCCTCTTCTCTCCTCTCCTCTCCTCTCTCTCTCTCTCTCTCTCTCTCTCTCTCTCTCTCTCTCTCTCTCTCTCTCTCTCTCTCTCTCTCTCTCTCTCTCTCTCTCTCTCTGCCAGTATGTCACCTTACAGACACAGCACATGCAGGCATCGACATAATACATGTGGAACTGAACAAGAGCATTAATTTGTACGTGCTTTCTGGATGAGTTAGGAGAAGGCAAAAATGAGTGCACGCGGGTCTGTACCAGAAAGAGGCGATGCCAGACAAAGGGTTAGTTGGTGCAAACGACAGCCCATCACCACCTCTCGCTGTCTAGAAGCACTGGGTATACCTGTATGAAACTGGCCAGAGTTCCCGGCCCACAAGCCAGTGATGAATGCAGAGTGTTCGCGAGGTCGTAAACCTGTTGTGGCGCGTATGGGTGTGCGTCTTGTTTAAACATATTTCGCTGAAAACAGTCCTGTAGTCGGAGGATATTATTTAGTTCTCATGTCCGTTTCTGCAAATCTGTATCATTATCACCGTCGTCGTCATCATCATAGTTGTCCTCATTATTGTCGTCGTTGTTTTCATCTTCATCGTCATCATCCTCATCTCCTCACTTACGTTTGCGGTTATTTTTTTGGACAAATACTGATAACTTTGTGGAATCATAAAGCCGGTGTCAAACACAATGTCATGTCGAGATGTCACCCTCGGGGCAATAACAAGTGCTCGTCGAACAACTTTTAACTGTGAACGTTTATGTATACAGTTAAACCCCGATTTAAAACTCCCTCCTTTTTAAGATCTTGTTTTCTCAGACTTTCTGTTCTTAGCCTGTGTAGAATAACCCCCATTTTAAGACTCCCTCCTTTTTAAGACCTTGTTTTCTCAGACTTTCTGTTCATAACCTCTGTAAAATTACCCCCATTTTAAGACTCCCTCCTTTTTAAGACCTGACTTGTTCAGATTTGTGGAGGTCTTAAAAGGGGGGTTCCACTGTACTTTCTTTCTTTCTTTTTGTTTTGCGTGAGTTCTTACCACTGAGATATGGTTCTTACCTTGTGAATGAAACACGGTGCGGCAGATGGCTACCAGGTACTCGAAGGGAGAAGAATTACACCCAAACCGTCACCTTTATTCCATTCCCTTCCCAGGGTGCCGACCCGTGTTTGTCGAGAGCCCTGACGAGAGCGACCTTTAAGACAACTTTATGGCCGTGGAGAGTGACCATAAAGAACGTTCACAGGTCGTTGCGATATCTCGGTCTTCAGTTGTGTGGAGTCTCAGGGCCTGTGTTGGTCGGCATTCTTAGTTGTAGTTGAGAATTCGATATGCATGATGTTCGCACCTTTTGGTTTGAGCGTCTACACAGCTTTTGATAAGGTTTAGGGGGTTGTTCTTCACTACTTGACATAACGGCAAATGAGATAGTTTTAGCATATTACGTTCCCTGAGGGGGTGTAGTATACTGCCTGTTGTATGCAAATTGAACATTGATTCGCTTTAACAAGGGGAAAACCCTGCGTTGTTGTAAAGAGTGTCAAGAAAGTTGTTTCTGCTATCGTGCGAGGAATTTTTATTGTTTTATTTATAACAGTTTCGCGCCGACTACAGAAAGCATTTGCCACTTTCATGTGAAGAATCGTCATTGTTTTATTTCCAACAGTTTCACACCAAGTATGGAGCGAGAAGATCTTTAAAACGTCATTTGATGCAAGGTTGGGTGAAGACTCGAGTAACCCTCAAACGTTTTGATGTAAAGTTTCGAGAGGGAATGCGGAAGGTTTTGCGGTGTGAGCCACAAGGTTGATGGTTTTTGACCAGTTGGTATTTATGGGGAAATTGCGCGGCAGAGTGTGCAGTGTTATGGTTTAGCACAAAGCGGAGTGGGGGCCACGTTAACCCGGTGTTAACCTAATCACTACCCTGGTCGGCGGTGTTTTCTTTATTCAATATTTTATGCACAACTTTATTACTTCCTACGGAACTATACGGTTCTTACTGCAATGACGGGCAGCTGTGGTTGAAAGGGGGAAAAGCTGAGGCCGAGAACGATTGCTTTCACGCTAGTCTTTTGTTGCAGACACACACAAAGCATGCTTGTATACACAAAGAAAGGAAGACAGAAAGAAAGGAAGACAGAAAGAAAGGAAGAAGGGCGTTCGGTACCGACGCCAGTGTATTTGTGCACTCTGTTCAAAAAATAAAGTCCAGAATGAAAGACAGGAAGAAAGGAAAAAGTGTATTGAAGTCAGGTAAAGAAATGATGGCACGTCAACAACTGCATGATGTGATGGCTCAGAGACTGAGTGTGTGTGTGTAGGGGGGTGGGGGGGGTGGGGGGCGGAGGTTATTAGCTACAACATAATACTTACTATGGGAGCATGACAAATGCCAACGTTGAAGTTTTTTTTTTATACATCTCTTAAATCATTGGATTAGGGGGAGGAAGGATACAGAGACAGTCAGACAGACAGACAGACAGACAGACGGGGGTAGGAGGACCTGTTATGTATTTTGTCACTGAGATGCTTGCAAACGAAAGAAAACAGGAAACTGCTTGTTCCAGATCCATCTTTTCTCGCCTCCGTGCAAAAATTGTGTACACCTATACTCACCCTCTTGTCACAATGTTAATTTGCAAAGAAAAACAAAAAGTTTCCAGTATGTCAGAAAATGCAGAGGCTCAACCCCTAATACTTTCAACCACATAAGCTTCTGATCAAAACCCTGAGTTATGCATGTGTTGACCTTTCTTTCTCTCTTCATCTCTTTCTTCTTTCCATCCCTTTGCTCAACCTCTGTGGATTACATTAGCGTTAGTTGTTTTGGTTTTTTTCCCGTCATTAACGGTTTTTTTAAAATTTTTAGTGCAGACATAAAATATCCTTGCCAACTCCAACTTATTTTTCCTCTCTTGTTTTTATGTCTTTCAGCAGTATCGTCTTTGTGCATCTCATGCATAATATGTAGGGGACATGTCTTGTGTTAACTTGATATGTGATTTAATGCTTACTTCTCTTGTCAACTTCCTACAAAGTTTGTGGCCTACATTTTATTGTTGCTGTCGCTCAGGGTGTCGATATAGATTCTGCAAATTCCAAACTTCCGGTAGCATAATTTATTATAGTGTAGCTTGATTTCTATCTTTGTTTCATTCTGATTAATAATGAAAGTCAGAAATGTTTTATGGTTTCGGTCAACGTTTATCGTCATCGATGTATGTAAAAAAAAAAAAAGAAAAAAAAAAGAAAAAAAAGAATTGTTCTCAGATTTGTTGTACTCTTAAGCTTTTATATGTGTGGGTTCTGGAAGCCTTTCTTGTGGTTTGATCTAAGACAGCTCTAGTGGGATTTTACCGGACTTTATGCCCACCGTGACATACAGGCACTCGATCAGCACTGTCCCTTCTGCGTGGTCGTAGAACAGAGGACAGTAGAGCACAGCCTTAACACAAAACACATCTAATCCGCTTTACCCACCCCCCCCCTGACTTCAACACCAATTCCTGCAAGTAGTGATTAGTCTTGTTTTCTTCTCTATCTCGATATCTGTCTTTTTGTCTCTGTGTCTGTGACTAGCTCTGTGACTCTCTTTCACTCTCTCTCACTCTCTTTCACTCTCTGTGACTCTTTCACTCTATTTTTTTCTCTCTCTCTCTTTCTCTCTCTCTCTCTCTCTCTCTATATATATATAATATCACAATTACTTTTTCTGATGGACTAGATAGTCCACCAGTATTACATTTATGTTTGTCCTTGACGTTGTTTTTGCCACGTTTTTTCCCCCAATTGCAAGGGGCATGTTGCCTAAATGCATTAAACTCGTTAATCGTTAATCGTTAATCTCTCTCTCTCTCTCTCTCTCTCTCTCTCTCTCTCTCTCTCTCTCTCTCTCTCTCTCTCTCTCTCTCTCTCTCTCTCTCTCTCTCTCTCTATCTCTCTCTTTCTCATTCTCTCTCTCTCTCCCTTCCTCTCATTCTTCCTCTCTCTCTCTCTCTCTCTCTCTCTCTCTCTCTCTCTCTCTCTCTCTCTCTCTCCCCTCAATTCCATCCTTCCCCTTCCCCCTTCCCCTTCCCCCTTCCCCTTCCATCCCCTCTCCTCCCTCTTTCTCTCTCCCCATCCCGCTAAGCTTTCACTCTCCCCATCCCGCTAAGCTTTGCACTCTCCCCATCCCGCTAAGCTTTCACTCTCCCCATCCCGCTAAGCTTTCACTCTCCCCATCCCGCTAAGCTTTCACTCTCCCCATCACACTAAGCTTTCACTCTCCCCATCCCGCTAAGCTTTCACTCTCCCCATCCCGCTAAGCTTTACCCTCCCCTCCCTCTTTCTCTCTCCCCATCCCGCTAAGCTTTGCACTCTTCCCATCCCGCTAAGCTTTCACTCTCCCCATCACACTAAGCTTTCACTCTCCCCATCCCGCTAAGCTTTCACTCTCCCCATCACACTAAGCTTTCACTCTCCCCATCCCGCTAAGCTTTCACTCTCCCCATCCCGCTAAGCTTTCACTCTCCCCATCCCGCTAAGCTTTGCACTCTCCCCATCCCGCTAAGCTTTGCACTCTCCCCATCCCGCTAAGCTTTCACTCTCCCCATCACACTAAGCTTTCACTCTCCCCATCCCGCTAAGCTTTGCACTCTCCCCATCCCGCTAAGCTTTCACTCTCTCCATCCCGCTAAGCTTTCACTCTCCCCATCCCGCTAAGCTTTCACTCTCCCCATCCCGCTAAGCTTTCACTCTCCCCATCCCGCTAAGCTTTACCCTCCCCTCCCTCTTTCTCTCTCCCCATCCCGCTAAGCTTTCACTCTCCCCATCCCGCTAAGCTTTCACTCTCCCCATCCCGCTAAGCTTTCACTCCCCCCATCCCGCTAAGCTTTACTCTCCCCTCCCTTTTTTCTCTCTCCCCATCCCGCTAAGCTTTGCACTCTTCCCATCCCGCTAAGCTTTCACTCTCCCCATCACACTAAGCTTTCACTCTCCCCATCCCGCTAAGCTTTGCACTCTCCCCATCCCGCTAAGCTTTGCACTCTCCCCATCCCGCTAAGCTTTCACTCTCCCCATCCCGCTAAGCTTTCACTCTCCCCATCCCGCTAAGCTTTGCACTCTCCCCATCCCGCTAAGCTTTGCACTCTCCCCATCCCGCTAAGCTTTGCACTCTCCCCATCCCGCTAAGCTTTCACTCTCCCCATCCCACTAAGCTTTCACTCTCCCCATCCCGCTAAGCTTTACCCTCCGCCTCCTCTTCTTATAATAATCTTCAAGAACACACAGAACACGAAACCAAACGAAACCAAAAAAACAGAATCCGTACGACTAAAGAAAATACCCCGATGACTGTTAGTCCCAAGAAGACAGTGAAATTCAACGCATTAGGTTTCCAGGGGATTATAAGGCCGAGAGAAACCTTTGAGCCGATGCCCACTGTGGCTGTCTAGGGGGGCTTTATCTGCGACAACTATCGCCGCTCAAAGTCTGTCATCTGCTGTGAAATTACAGGATCTAAGAGCTTAATTTTTGTTGGACTGAGAGTAGGGCGAGGGGCTGTACACACATGGATGAGAGTTGTGTGGTGCTATATAGCTTTTTTTTTATGTAATGTCTGGCGTTGCGTGTTGCGCCCTCTAGGGAAAGTGTATTGCGTCTAGGCGCGGCATCGGCCTGTGCTTTCAGTCTAATTGCCAGGGAAGAGTGGTGGGACAAAGTTTGTATACTTTTTTGAAAAAAAGGATTATGCATTCGTTTGTTTTGTAAAGCAAAGAAACGGCTTGTCACTCATCGACTTCTCGAAGAGTAGAATTGTTTGGAATGTGATAGCCCGTCAGTAACGCAGGCGAGATTCAACGGCAAATGTCAGTACGCACGACAAAGCTCTGTTCAGTGAACTCATTCTGTTTGCAATGCAGTGGAACCCCCAATTTAAGACCCTGTTTTTTTAGACTTTTTGTTCATAACGTCCACAAATTAACCCCCATTTTAAGACTCCCTGATTTTCTCACATTTTTTTTTTAGGTCCTATAAAAGGGGGTTTCATTGTAGTTGAGACGTTGCTTCCAGGTTAGGGGGAGGGGATGGGGAAGGTTGAGACGTTGCTTCCAGGTTAGGGGGAGGGGGGGGGGGGAAGGTTGAGACGTTGCTTCCAGGTTAGGGGGAGGGGGGGGGAAGGTTGAGACGTTGCTTCCAGGTTAGGGGGAGGGGGGGGGGAAGGTTGAGACGTTGCTTCCAGGTTAGGGGGAGGGGGGGGGGAAGGTTGAGACGTTGCTTCCAGGTTAGGGGGAGGGGGGGGGGAGAAGGTTGAGACGTTGCTTCCAGGTTAGGGGGAGGGGATGGGGAAGGTTGAGACGTTGCTTCCAGGTTAGGGGGAGGGGATGGGGAAGGTTGAGACGTTGCTTCCAGGTTAGGGGGAGGGGATGGGGAAGGTTGAGACGTTGCTTCCAGGTTAGGGGGAGGGGGGGGGGGAAGGTTGAGACGTTGCTTCCAGGTTAGGGGGAGGGGGGGGGGAAGGTTGAGACGTTGCTTCCAGGTTAGGGGGAGGGGGGGGGGAAGGTTGAGACGTTGCTTCCAGGTTAGGGGGAGGGGGGGGGGGGAAGGTTGAGACGTTGCTTCCAGGTTAGGGGGAGGGGGGGGGGAAGGTTGAGACGTTGCTTCCAGGTTAGGGGGAGGGGATGGGGAAGGTTGAGACGTTGCTTCCAGGTTAGGGGGAGGGGATGGGGAAGGTTGAGACGTTGCTTCCAGGTTAGGGGGAGGGGATGGGGAAGGTTGAGACGTTGCTTCCAGGTTAGGGGGAGGGGATGGGGAAGGTTGAGACGTTGCTTCCAGGTTAGGGGGAGGGGATGGGGAAGGTTGAGACGTTGCTTCCAGGTTAGGGGGAGGGGATGGGGAAGGTTGAGACGTTGCTTCCAGGTTAGGGGGAGGGGATGGGGAAGGTTGAGACGTTGCTTCCTGGTTAGGGGGAGGGGATGGGGAAGGTTGAGACGTTGCTTCCAGGTTAGGGGGAGGGGGGGGGGGGAAGGTTGAGACGTTGCTTCCAGGTTAGGGGGAGGGGATGGGGAAGGTTGAGACGTTGCTTCCAGGTTAGGGGGAGGGGATGGGGAAGGTTGAGACGTTGCTTCCAGGTTAGGGGGAGGGGATGGGGAAGGTTGAGACGTTGCTTCCAGGTTAGGGGGAGGGGATGGGGAAGGTTGAGGACAAACTACAGCAAGAAATATGCACATACAGCATCGAGGCTTCAACGTCCATATGAGGACTGTCCGACTTTACTTAGTTTCGAATACATTTGCATATGATTAATGATAGCCATCGGTCAAGGCTCTCCACCGCTTCAGCGATAGTTCTCATCAAACGGGACTTCTAATGCCGGTATCGCTTCGATAGCTCTTGGCCATAGGTCGTATTTGGAAACAAAATATTTCCACATTTACGGTTCACTTAACATATTAATCCCTCAAAAGCAGCATTTTGGATGGTGAGTATTTGCGCAGAAAACGTGTACTGTTGAAGCTGATCTATGATTAGGTGGATACCTTTTGTCGCTGTTCTGCATCTTTCTGTGTTTTTTCTTGGAAAAAAAACCCTCTTCGCTCGTGACACCTGCATGATTCATTGGGGTTTACCGAGTGTCAAACAAAGTGTGCATGGTGTTAATTATTACAAGGTCAAAAGCGTGTATTTCTCCATGGAATGTGTTCAGATGGCATTGCTTAACCAACGTAAAGCGCTCCGTTAATGTGTGGGTCGACAACTTATTTTCACAAGGTTGTTTTTGCTTCTGTAACAGTATTTCATTCTGTCTGTCCTCTCTGTCTCTCTCGCCCCCCCCCCCTCTCTCTCTCTCTCTCTCTCTCTCTCTCTCTCTCTCTCTCTCTCTCTCTCTCTCTCTCTCTCTCTCTCCCGTGGTCTGCAGATTGATTGGTTTTATGAGTGTGTGTTAACTGTTGGATCAGTATTTTCCTTTGTGTGTACATACTATACCTTGCTTTTTATCCTTAGTCTTAGATATTTTTGTTTACCTATGGCTTTCGTGTCGGTGTGTTTGTTTGTTCGTACTCATAAACTAGTTTGCTATGTTTTTGTTGGTATTAATGTTTTGTTCATTCGTCCTTTTACCCCTTTTATGAATGATGCAGAAATTGTTGTTTTACCTTGTCTATAAGGCTTTTATTAGCTAATGACAATAAAGTGTCAAAGCGTCAAGCGTCTCTCTCTCTCTCTCTCTCTCTCTCTCTCTCTCTCTCTCTCTCTCTCTCTCTCTCGCTCTCTCTCTTTCTCTTTCTCTCTCTCCCCCTCTCTCTTTCTCTCTCTCCCTCTCTCTGTCGCTCTCTCTGTTTTCTCTCTCTCTCTCTCTCTCTCTCTCTCTCTCTCTCTCTCTCTCTCAGTGTATTATCAGATGCCAATGATTTTCTCAAGTAATGACATCGTTTTTGTTATTGTCCACAGATGACCTTGAGGAGACGTCAACTGCTCGTTCGTGTTAACGTCGTCAACCCAACAGACTTTTAGGTGAGTTAACTTTGTCTCTGTCTGCCTGTCTGTCTGTCTGTCTGTCTGTCTGTCTGTCTGTCTGTCTGTCTGTCTGTCTGTCTGTCCGTCTCTCTGTCTGTCTGTCTGTCTGTCTGTCTCACTCTCTCTCTCTAAGGAGTAAGGACCGGTTGTAAGAAAAGGCGTCGCCTTAAACCTCTATCCTTGAAAAATAAAGTTCCATCATCATCATCATCATCATCATCATCTCTCTAT
Organism: Littorina saxatilis; assembly: GCF_037325665.1. Lineage (NCBI taxonomy): Eukaryota > Metazoa > Mollusca > Gastropoda > Littorinimorpha > Littorinidae > Littorina > Littorina saxatilis. Next base: position 4,581,557 of record NC_090250.1, on the reverse strand, counting down.
CCACTGTATGTCTGTTAAATATGAAGGAAGCATTATAAGACACGTTCACCCAAAAAAGAGGAACATAGACCTTAATGAAAGTGTCTCAACTTTTGTCTCTGGTCTTTGCTCATCTGATTCAACAAGTTACAATGTACTATATAAAACTATTACCCTTCAGACCACCTTGACCCGTCAGTTGTTTCACAATAAGACCCCTGCCGCGTTATTGAACAAACCATTTCTTCCAGACACAAACACATGTGGGCTTATCAGTAACCGCGCACTATTGGTAGCCGCGCAATACAACACAGATACCCTCGCATATTAAAACAACGGACCTCCTGGGGGTGACCCCTCGTTTAGAAATAATTCCGTTCTTTTTTTAGATGGAAGAGAAAGAAAAAAAAATTCTTATTACGCAAGAGACACAAAAACCCACAAACCGTAGAATAACGACCAAATCTGAGGGTGACACCGCTTTCAGGAAAGAAAAAAAATCAATTCTCTTCTAGATGAAAGAAGAAAATCTAGACTGCACAATCTGAGTCTCAAAGCGACAGGAAACCCAGACACCGTATAATAACGTCTAAATTGAGGACTGACGCCGCGTGGAGGATGAACCCCATTATTCTGCATGAAAACAACATTATTAACCGCCTAAGCTTACAAAGCGACACAGACACCCACATACGTACAAGGTATATAGAACCGCGGTTTTAATGTTTTCTTGTAACTTATTTACTCTTTCGTGTATTTACTCTTCCTCGGCATAAACTCAGTCACAAAACGACAGAGAAAGCCGGCCACACATCGCAGAATATAAGTGTTGCCCTGAGGGGAGAGAATGAGAGCCCCAACAGAGAGCGACCGCCAAGTGAACAAATTGACTCGCGCCTCGCTCAGACATCAAAGGCCCCTGGAGTGTCAATCTAATATTGGTCAGTGGTCACGGACTGGACAACACGGTGTGACAGAACGAGTCCACTGTCGCTCCGGGCACTGTCCACTCTGCTCAAAGTCATGGCACTGTCAAATGTAACTGATATATCATTGCAATCTAGTGCTGTAAATCTGATAGATATGATCCAGTGCTGTAAAGTGTAGCTAACTGATAGATGCGATATACTTACTTACTTACTGCCTTTCACGCCTGGTGGCGTGTAGGGCAGCGATAGATGCGATATAGTGCTGTAAAATGGAGCACACCGAAATACTACGACCTATTTACCCAAGTCGATCCGAGGCCTATGTTGCCCTAAGTCATGGCACTGTAAAATGTAACTAACTGATAGTCTATGCGATGTAGTGCTGTAAACTTTAGCTAACCGAAATAATACGACCCGTTTGCAGATACTAAGAAGGGAAAACAAGAGTAGGGATTGTCCCCTCCTTATATACATCTTCTCCGTCTCGCAGACTGGACATAACGGCGAGAAATAAGGAGTGCAGTCGCTCCGGGTTTAGTGGGGGTCCATTCTGCTGAAGGCATAGTGCTGTAAAATGTAACTAACCGATATAATACGATGCGGTTGCGTTGGCGTAGAGATCGTTCGATGCGCCCTTTTTTGGGGGTGGGTGTTGTTTTTTTTTTTTTTTTTTTTTTTTTTGGGGGGGGGGGCTATCTCCCGACGCCTTCCTCCCTAGACAAACACAGTCTGACAGAACGAGTCTACTGTCGATCCGGGGTCCTCTTTGCCGAAGTCATTGCGCTGTAAACTGTAACTTAACGATATGATACGACCCAGTTGCAGGAACGAATAGAGAAGGTTGTATGCGCACCTTTTTATTCTGAGAGAGGAGGGAAGGGGAAGGTTACTTCCTCACTCCTAACCTCAAGGGATCACGGCTATACTTTGTGTTGTCTCTTTGTGCTGGTCTGGTTATGACAATAGATGCAACAAGGTTGCAAAGAGGTTTGAATCATCGAGCCTTTTTTGTGCCCGTCCCTCTTCCCTCCGCTCTACTTGTCCACCCCCAGGGAATAGCTATTGTTCGCGTTGTGTCTTTGTTGTTGTGTAGTGGTCAGGTTGTGTCTTTGTTGTTGTGTAGTGGTCAGGTTGTGTCTGTGTTGTTGTGTAGTGGTCAGGTTGTGTCTGTGTTGTTGTGTAGTGGTCAGGTTGTGTCTGTGTTGTTGTGTAGTGGTCAGGTTGTGTCTGTGTTGTTGTGTAGTGGTCAGGTTGTGTCTGTGTTGTTGTGTAGTGGTCAGGTTGTGTCTGTGTTGTTGTGTAGTGGTCAGGTTGTGTCTGTGTTGTTGTGTAGTGGTCAGGTTGTGTCTGTGTTGTTGTGTAGTGGTCAGGTTGTGTCTGTGTTGTTGTGTAGTGGTCAGGTTGTGTCTGTGTTGTTGTGTAGTGGTCAGGTTGTGTCTTTGTTGTTGTGTAGTGGTCGTCAGGTTAGTCGTATCTTTCCCAATTGTGTCGCTGTTCTTAAAAGAGTTTATTGTATTCACATCCGGACACTTTACGCTTTTCTCCATGCTAGTAGATTGTAGAAGCCCCCCGGTTTTCATTTGTGTTGCGGCTGTTTATTAAGATAGGTGCACGTTTGCAGTCTAATTAATGATATCACCCTATATTCGGTCATGTTTCCCGTTGGGCTAGTAGTTTCGAAACTGATAATCTCCTCCAAAGCAAAAAAAAACATGGCTGCTGTCCAAATAGTAGCTAGTTCTCGCGCGATTGGGTGAAACAGAAACGACTTTGGCCAGTACGTCGTCAGTAGAGGCGGATCGTGTTCACGAGACACGAAGCTGTTACTTTGGGTTGTCTGCCCAATCGGTCATTTGTCTAATTAATTCTCGATCCCAACCGTAATTTGGACTTCTCGAGTCTCGCCCAAAATCTTGTGCACGCAATCAGTTGCCACAGGGCGCGGACCACGTGTGATTCCTCATCCGGGCACCTCGCAGTTATTACGTTAGCTTAGCAGCCTCAGACACCGAACGCTATTTTCTTTGCAATTTGTCCTCGTTTGAGTTCACATCGTTCTCTTTTCATACCTCGTGGTTAAAAACCGGTTTGCATGGCCGGGTGTGTTATTGCAATTTGTAACTGTCTGTTTAGTGAATGAAAAGAATATGAGCGACAAAAAATGCCGTTTGAGTAGTGTGATAGTCGAATGAGAAGAGAGACAAATATTATATATAGAAAACTTGGGGCACACCGAAAAACTTGTGAAGAGTCATCACACTAATCTGTTTTTGATGAGATAAAAACTATTGACATTCAGCGCTTTCGCTAGTAAGTGGTCATCACGGTGTATTCGATTGGATTTTGACAAGCGAGTGATTTGAAACTAAGAGTAACTACAACATACCAAGCGTTGCTTTTTTCTGTTTCTATCTTGATTCCAATTGTTTTCGACTCTTTTCTGGTAATCCCCGTTCTCTCCCCAACCCCACCCCCCCCCCCCCAACTCGCTCGGTCTCTCTCTCTCTCTCTCTCTCTCTCTCTCTCTCTCTCTCTCTCTCTCTCTCTCTCTCTCTCTCTCTCTCTCTCTCTCTGTCTCTGTCTCCCTCTCTCTCTCTCGCTATCTCTCTCACCCTCTCTCTCGTTCTATCTCTATCTCTCTCTCTCTCTGTCTCCCTCTCTCTATCTCTCTCTCTCTCCCCCTCTCTCTCTTTCTCTCTCTCTCTTTCTCTCTCTCTCTCTTCAAGTTATCTCTCTCTCTCTTTCTCTCTCTCTCTTTCTCTCTCTGTCTCTATCTCTTTCTCTCTCTCTCTCTCTCTCTCTCTCTCTCTCTCTCTCGCTTTAAACGGGTACATGTATCGGTTATCAATTACAGCAGAAAAGTGGCCATTCAATAGTTTGCTCTCCGATGGTAGTGTAAAAGGTGTCGGCATCAGTGCCGCTAAGATCAAACACAGGAGAGTTACCTGTCCTCCCCACCTCCCTCTTTTCACCTGGCGACTCTTTGAAGTCATTGTCCCCCCCAACACCTGTGTGCAGCCTCTTGTGTCCAGGGGAGAGTTTGATAACTCCCTAATCTTGTCTTGATTGCCTAACCAGGTAATCGTTTTCACCTTGTAGGCCGGAGGGGGGAGGCGATTGACGGCTGACTGCCATGTTTGCCGACGCTCTGATTCCGCGGCGCTAAAGAAGTTTGTCCCCGTCAAACAAATTAGTTTATTGGACGGGTGACGATCTCTCGTCTGCGGGAAATTCGACTTATTGGGTGCATGTGTGGTGAAGACGCTCCTCCTGTCCTCCCCCCCCCCCCCCGAATTCCACCCCTCCCTACTCTTCCAAATGACCGGAGCTTGCGCTTTTGCAAGAGCAGGGTTTAGTTCGTTGCTCAGTTTTTATTTCCCCCTTTTCGCTGGCTGATCGATGCGTAATTGTGTTGCGATTTTCTCCACGCGCGGTCTCTCTCCCTCGGATTGCGGGGAACTCGGCGAGCGCCTGCATCTGACCCAAGGGGGGAGAGAGAGAAAAAGAGATTGTCGCTAGAATTTGGAGGTGACGGGGGGAGGACCAGTGGTCATTTACCTGTTGTTCCCTCAGTCGTCTGTTGTCGCCGCTTCATCTTCTGCGGATTAGCTGGCGTACCCGTGTTGTGATCAGTGGCTCAGTGGTTTCCATGTCGTGCTAGCTGTGCGGTCGATACTAAGCAAGTTCGGATCAGCACTATTTCCGCAAGCTTCTCTAAACCTGAACATTGGGAGCAGTTGACGCAGCTGCGAAAAGAAGATATTGCGATAACGTCGACATATGTTTGCGATGTGACTCGGAATGTAACCCAGAGGTACTGAAGACAAAACCCGATACAGCAACAACTTTGGATTTATTATTGACGTGATCTGCGACAACAAAAGATCATAACTGTGGCAGTGTTGCTCCGTATTGTGGACTCCAAAAGTAACCAGGAGAAACTGAAGAATACAAGAAAGAAAACAAAATGCACTTCATCATTGGCTTGTGAACTTTTTCTTTCTGCGCACTGACAGTGTGTTAACCTTTGGAGCTATTCATCCCGTTCTCGTCAGACGCATGTTCCTGCTCGTCACGAATGACGTCGACTGTTGTTGTTGAAGGTAGGCCCAAACAACGTGGAGCCATCATCGGGCCAGCATTGGGTTAGCGGAGTGGGTGTGTGCTTCACATCATCACTGAGCAGACGACAGCTTCTTCATCATAACACCCACACCGCAGACGTTAGCAACCTCTTGTCTTCAACTGTGTGCTTCACATCATCACTGAGCAGACGACAGCTTCTTCATCATAACACCCACACCGCAGACGTTAGCAACCTCTTTGTCTTCAACTGTGTGCTTCACATCATCACTGAGCAGACGACAGCTTCTTCATCATAACACCCACACCGCAGACGTTAGCAACCTCTTGTCTTCAACTGTGTGCTTCACATCATCACTGAGCAGACGACAGCTTCTTCATCATAACACCCACACCGCAGACGTTAGCAACCTCTTGTCTTCAACTGTGTGCGCTTCACATCATCACTGAGCAGACGACAGCTTCTTCATCATAACACCCACCGCAGACGTTAACAACCTCTTGTCTTCAACTGTGTGCTTCACATCATCACTGAGCAGACGACAGCTTCTTCATCATAACACCCACACCGCAGACGTTAGCAACCTCTTGTCTTCAACTGTGTGCTTCACATCATCACTGAGCAGACGACAGCTTCTTCATCATAACACCCACCGCAGACGTTAGCAACCTCTTGTCTTCAACTGTGTGCTTCACATCATCACTGAGCAGACGACAGCTTCTTCATCATAACACCCACACCGCAGACGTTAGCAACCTCTTGTCTTCAACTGTGTGCTTCACATCATCACTGAGCAGACGACAGCTTCTTCATCATAACACCCACCGCAGACGTTAGCAACCTCTTGTTTTCACCTGTGTGTTGTCTCTCACACCTCCTTACCTGGATTTTTGTTTTGTGTGCTTTGTATCCCGTGGCAGGAGAAAAGGTAAGAGTTGTGTAAGGAGAGAGTGGCTCGAGGTAATTGTTTTTGGCAATGACGACGTGAAATAATACCAAGCTCCAGCTCTGGCGGCTCCAAGTATTTCGTCTTCGTGGCGGCTAGCAGCTGCGGAAGTTTTCGTAAACTTTTCCTCTTCGTAGTAAACATTCTACTTAATGTCATCTTCCCCATTCATCGTCGTGGTTATTTTTTGCTATTCTGCCTGCATCTGTCTCGTTCTATTTCTTCTTCTTTATGTTTTCTTTCTTTCTTGCTTGATTAATTGCTTGATTAATTGCTTGATTGATTGATTGATTGATTGATTGCCTGATTGATTGATTGATTGATTGATTGATTGATTGATTGATTGATTGATTGATTGATTGATTGATTGATTGATTGATTGATTGATTGATTGATTGCCTGATTGATTGATTGATTGATTGATTGATTGATTGATTGATTGATTGATTGATTGATTGATTGATTGATTGATTGATTGATTGATTGATTGATTGATTGATTGATTGATTGATTGATTGATTGATTGATTGATTGATTGATTGATTGATTGATTGATTGATTGATTGCCTGATTGATTGATTGATTGATTGATTGATTGATTGATTGCCTGATTGATTGATTGATTGATTGATTTCTTTCTTTCTTTCTTTCTACCTTCGGCTAAAAAAGCCAACATTGCGCCCAGTGGTGGCATGGACATCATACTTATTCTTTTCCATTAGGATGCATGTGGATGGTCTCTTTTCAAAGCTTGTGCTCGAAAGCATTACCAATAGCCTACCATTGCCACAGACGGGGAGGCGAATTCGTTAAGTTGCAATGACAACCTTCCCGAGTTCGCGCAGAATGCAGTTAGTGGCTTTTTTGCGCGTGACCCTAGACGATGAAAAGCCTATATATAATGATCATCATAGACAGACAGACAGACAGACAGAGAGGGAGAGAGAGAGAGAGAGGGAGAGACAGACAGACAGACAGACAGACAAAAACAGATAGAGATACACAATGAGGGAGAGTGAGAGATAGACAGTGAGAGAGAGTGAAAGAGAGAGTGAGACAGACAGACAGACAAATAGACAGCGAGTGATCAGAGTCGGACAGACAGAAAAAAAAGGGGGGGGGGTGAATCCATGCTGGGAAGGACCGGTCAGTAAACAGTACCTATGGTCACGCGTGACAGAGTCAAGACCATCATGCATGATTTGCCATCTTGCCCTCCCCGTGACGTGCTCCGAAACGGCAGGTGATGCTTTGATGTCGTTCATCATTCAGCACGGTGAGTTATTAATTAGTTCTTGGCCACCATAGGTGCGGAGCAGCGGGTGTGTACAGATGTTCTTGCTCGCTTCGGAAGCTGGATGAGTTATCGGAGCGACTTAATTGTCAGATAATGTGTTGTCCGAGGGTTTGTTGCGAGGGCTAATTAATCCAGCTGAGCTGGTGATAGCGAAAACATCAGTTTCTAGTGTAGCATATAGGTTATAATACATGTACAGTATACTTATTTCTGGCAGGACCTTCCTGTCCAATTCGTTTGCTTTGTATCGAGGTCTTTCTGTCTTGTTGTTTCTATTTC
>NC_090250.1:4506543-4569043 GCF_037325665.1 Littorina saxatilis | reverse complement strand
CTCTTGTGACTCAATTCTTTTGAGGTGTACAAGGGCTGAACGCGCGAATGCAGATAATGTATGTTCGTTTATTCTTTATTCAAAGCTTTTGGGGAGGCTCACAAGATGAGGGAAAATAAAGCACTCTTTCCACCAAATCTGAATTTCGCGTTGTAGACAGAATATGATTTACACACTGGCACAAGTAGTCACGTAAAATAGTCATGTATATAATTATGCAATATGTTTTCCACAATTGTAGTGGACAAGTCGTGGGTTGAGTAGTAGAGGTACTTGATTAAATCAGAGCGAGGAGAAAAAGATGAAAGAGAGAAGAAAACAAACCGGCGAATGGCTGTCAGCACCTATATCATTGAGCGAAAGAAAAGAAAGCGACAGAGATGTATGCACACTTTATAATTCTTCTGCTGATAAAGCAACACATCACAAACAAACGAAACTGCCGCGATTGTCTGACTGATAAGAGTCGCTGGCACTGACAGACCCAATTCCTGCATAATAACAAATCTGCTTACACAAAAACACCAGCTTCACTTTCCTCCTGACGATAACAAGTGCACGCCTTTTCCTCCGTGTCGGAAATTCATTCTATTCTATTCCACTTTCACTTGGCACTGTTATGCTTTTTTTTTTCAAATTCAATAATTTTTGTTAGTATTGCAGTATTTGCAGCGCTGCATGGGATGACTTGTTATGAAATCAGGTAGCCAGCGATGTGCAGACGATAGCGTCACACCTAACGCACGTCTTATCCTTTGATCATGCATCCCGCCCCTCCAGGTAATTGGCAGTTTACCTGTCTGCACGGGGGGAGGTGCCGACGGGGAATGTTTGCAACACCTGACTAAGAGATTCCTGCTTTGAGATCCCAGAGCTGTGCATCGCAGCAGTTGTCATTCATTGTCCGCTTATCTCTCCCGCTTCTCCCCCTTTGTTGGGGAAAATCGGAAGCGTCATTTTTTTTAGGGGAAAGTCTTTGAGAGTTTGTTTTAAGTGTATGATAGAAGTGTTGCACATCGTTTTCATCTGTGTGCAGATGTTGACGGAGACGTTATTTGTAGTACTGTCCCCATTACTCTTATTTTCTCTGTCTGTCTGTCTGTTTGTCTGTCTGTCTGTCTGTCTGTCTGTCTGTCTGTCTGTCTGTCTGTCTCTCTCTCTCTCTCTCTCTCATTCTCTCTCTCCCTCTCTCTCTCCCTCCCTCTCTCTCTCTCATTCTCGCTCGCTCTCTCTCTCTCTCTCGCTGTCTCTCTCTCTTTCCCTCTCTCTCTCTCTCTCTGTCTCTCTGCCTCTGTTTCTCCCTCTCTCTCTCTCTCTCTCTCTCTCTCTCTCTCTCCCCCACGTTCCTTTCTCTCTCCCCTGCCCCTGCCCTTCTCCTTTTACCTCCACCGACTTTCACGTTCGAACCCAAATCTTTCATAACATGGACTTGCAGGCAGAAGTTTCTATTAATCTTACATCTTTAGTCGCGCAAGTTTCTGTTAATCTTGCAACTTTGCCTACAGAAACCTGAGGGTATCTTCGATTTCTCCATGTTGATTTAGTTGTGGCTGTGGCAGCCAGATGTGGGAAGGAACTGTTGCTCCCTTCGGCACTTGTTTTCCTCCCTCAGGTAGCCAGACGTTGTATATTTTCTCTGTCGTTTCCTGAAACGGCAGCGGTTCTGTTCTTGACTAAACTGCGAAATTGTTCCTGTGACGGAAGCAAGCAAAGGAAACCGTAATCGTTCTGTTAATGTTGGTGAGGTAAAAGAATAACAAGTCGCGTAAGGCGAAAATACAACATTTAGTCAAGCTCAGTCGAACTCACAGAATGAAACTGAACTCATTGCATTTTGTCCGCAAGACCGTACACTCGTTGCATCGTCTGTCCACCGCTCGTGGCAAAGGCAGTGAAATTAACAATCCAGAAAAGCGCGGGAGCGGTTGCGCTGAGGAGGATAGCACGCTTTTCTATATCTCTATTCTTTTTAACTCTCTGAACGTGTTTTTAATCCAAACATATCATATCTATATGTTTTTGGAATCAGGAATGGACAAGGAATACGATGAAATTGTTTTTAAATCGATTTCGGAAATTCAATTTTAATCATAATTTTTATATTTTTAATTTTCAGAGCTTGTTTTTAATACGAATATAACATATTTATATGTTTTTGGAATCAGAAACTGATGGAGAATACGAAAAACGTACATTTGGATCGTTTTATATAAAAACAAAATTAATTACAATTTTCAGATTTTTAATGACCAAAGTCATTTATTAGTTTGTAAGCCTTCAAGTTGAAATGCAATACCAAAGTCCGGCCTTTGTCGAAGATTGCTTGGCCAACATTTCAATCAATTTGATTGAACAATGAGGGTGTGACAGTGCCGCCTCAACTTTTACAAAATGCCGGATATGACGTCATCAAAGACATTTATCGAAAAAATGAAAAAAATGTCTGGGGATATCATACCCAGGAACTCTCATGAAAAATGTCATGAAGATCGGTCCAGTAGTTTACTCTGAATCGCTCTACACACACACACACACACACACACACACACACACACACACATACACCACGACCCTCGTCTCGATTCCCCCCCTCTACGTTAAAACATTTAGTCAAAACTTGACTAAATGTAAAAAGACGAACAGTGTTACTGACTTGAAGTTAAAGGTGTTCCAGTGTAAAGAGACGATGGTTGATAATATCAGTGATTGAAAAAGAGTATCTTAAGGGAGTATTGATGAGTAATCGCGTATTGTTGATGTTGGGATAAACGTTTAGCTAAAGACTTCCTGAAAATCGTTTGCAACTCTCTCTCTCTCTCTGCCTCTGTCTCTCTGTCTGTCTCTCTCTGTCTCTCTCTCTCTCTGTCTCTCTGTCTATTTGTCTCCTCTCTCTCTCTCTCTCTCCCTCTGTGTGTCTCTCTCCCTGTGTCTCTCTCTCTCTGTCTCTGTCTCTCCCTTTCTCTCTCTCTCTCTCTCTCACTCTCTCTCTCTCACTCTAACCTTTTCATCTCTCTGCCACCCCCACCCCCCCCCCCCCCCCCCGTCTCCTTCGCCATTACAGAAATAACCTCCCATCCTCATCACCCCATTATACATTTTTCCCCTTTTCCTTTTCTTCTTCTTATTTTTCCTATTTTGTTTAATTCTCCATCTTTTTCTTCCTTTTTGTCCCTCTCTCTCTCTCTTTTTTTTTTTAAGTGGGCAGTGTTCCATAGAGCGGAGTTGGCCGCAGCAAATAAGTTGGCCATCCGTCTTGGTGCCAAGTTTCTTGGAGACGAGCGATGCCAGAATTGACCGCCAGCTTCTGGATATTGAAGCTGATCGTGACAGATTTAACGGAACGTGATGCAATTTGCGCGCCACGTTCAACCGAGAGGAACAAAAATATGAAGGGTAAAGAAAGAAAAGTTGCGTGCTGCGGTCGCGATTAAGGAGGCAGAATGTGATTGATAATGGTCATTTGTCGCTTTTTTGGGGGGGGGGGGGTGGGGTTAGGGAGGCGTGGAGGTGGCCGTGTGATTTATAGGGGAAGGGGGGGGGGATAAGAAGAGGGGAAACAGGAGAAGGAGACACAAATTGCGTTTTGTTAATACAGTAAATACTGTCTCTTCCTTTCTTACTCTTCTTCCATTTATTCCACGCCCCTTTCTCTCTCTCTTTTTCTCTCTCTCTCTCTCTCTCTCTCTCTCTCTCTCTCTCTCTCTCTCTCTCTCTCTCTCTCTCTCTCTGTATTAGATCGTTGTCCCCCATCTCTCCATCTTTTTTTATATTTTCAAATATTCTCTCTCTGTCTTTTTCTCCGTCTGTCTGTGTCTACCCCCCTTAACATGCATTTGCCAACCTGCCTCTCCTCCTTTCCTTTTCTCTGCTACAAAACAGCCCTCCTTTTTTCCCTCCCAGAAACAGAGAACCGGCAGACAGGGTACAAGCTCAAATCGTTCAATTCTATTCCTGACCGGGGCGCATTTACACGACAAACATTCGCCGTCTGGGCGAATTCAATTTAATGTGATTGATCCTCTAGTGCTAGCTTGAGCGCCCACCGCACAGAATGATGAAGAGCGAATCTGGAGAACTGATCAACTCGGAGCGATCATCACTTTCCGCCTGTTCCAACAGGCTGGTAAACGGCCCGCAAGAACGGTTTGAACATTGATTTAATCCAAGGTGATCCTGATTGTTAGCATGAGCAAACTGGCAATTGATTGTGAAAGGATTCTCTGGAACTGGTGTAAGTTAGTGTTGACTTGCTGCTCGCTCCGGAATCTTCGTGGAGTGTGAATCCTCTTGAACTGGTTAAGTAAGATTGTTGACTTTTTTCACACAGTAAAATCTGAAGTTGTTAAATGTCGGTTTCCTTTTCATTGCCAGAGACTTTACAGCATTGATTATGTGAGTGATTCGGAGTAACACTACTGCTTTTAGGATCCATTGTACTCTGTGTTTTAACGACCGCGGGAACTGCTTGGTTATTGCCCTACTTAAGTGGGTTTTGACACCACAAAGTATATGCATGTACATTAAAATAGTACGTGAGAAAATAAGGATGTTCCCAAGACTGCATAAGTTCAAGATATTCTCTGTCACATAGTTATCCTTTGTTTGCAATTGAACTTTAAATGTTAAAAGCGCTTTACAGGTTAGGTAAAAGAAAGTGGTTCTAACACGGACAATGTGGAACGTATACAAGGCTGTTTTGTTGAACAGTGCAAAATTAAACAGTCTGTGAATGTATGTCTCGAATTTAACATGAGCTTGTTTGATTTTCGAATTTAACTGTTCTCTTTGAATAAGGGAAGTCTTTTGACTCGACCGACTTTATCGACAATCGTCAAAACGTGCCTAAACATAGAGTCATTATGCAAAGGCCCGAATCTAACATGAACTAGGACAGCCACTACTTCAACAGGCTTTCCACAGGAGCACAACTCTATCCTAGCACTCCTCAAGTGCAGTTTCAGTTTCTAAGAGATTCTAAGCCCCTTGCTCTTCAGTTCAGAGACAAGACCTCGAATCACAGTTCGATCCCCCCTCGCACTCGATCTGTGCAAGAACGCAACACGATCTCAGCTCTCCTCAAGAACAGTTTAAATTTCCAAGACTTTCTAAACCCCTGCTCTTTCAAAGTGTATAGAGACAAGACCTCCAATCGCAGATTCGATCCCCGCACTCTATTTAGCCCAAATCCCAGCGAGGGAAAGCGAGCTAACATTAAAGGGACAAACACTTTATCGGCCGGCGATCGCTTGCACGAACACTCGTTCACGAAAGCTGATAAGTGCCCGCAGTCTTGAAAGGTTTGAACTGCGTGTTGACCAAATGGAAGTCAAGCGTCGGTGGAGAGATCTTGAACAGGTTTTACTTTCTCTATTCTTTCTTTTTTTTAACAAGCTGTACCTCTGCCCAGTGCAAAGAGTATACGCCTCAGCTGAAGTTGCTCTCGAAAAGGAATGTTGTCAGAGGAATAAAATAGGTTATTGAGGCGCTGGTTATAGGGGTGAATATGTGTATTTGGGTACGCAAGGCAGTGGTTTTAGGGTATAATGCCCTAGCCCCCTTTCTTTCACTGCTGAAAGAATGACTCACTGCAAAAAAAAAAAAAAAGAAGTCAAGCCGCTCTTCTTCTTTTGTTCCTTTTTTTTGTAATAAACAAATCATTGAAATGCTTTTTTATGGTGGTTTACCTGCATTGGCAAATGCATTTATTAAAACCGCATGACACTGATACGTTCTTATGTGTGCGCTTTTGGGTTCGTGCAAATATGTTCCTGACATAGTAAATGCTTCATAAAGATCTTTTGGGGATAAATACGGAGACAAATTATTTCCATTTGCTTGTTGAAGTTTTATTCTGTCAATATGTAAGATTTCAACAGTTGTAACACACACGCACGTATGTACGCACGCACGCTTAGACGCACGCTCGAACGCACGCACGCTTACACGCACGCACGCACGCGCACACACACGCATACACACACACGCACGCACGCGCACACATTCTGATGTAAAATCATAACACACACAAATGAAATAGATTAATGTAGGATTTTGTCGAAAGACATTACTCTTTTTAGAGGATAAGAGATATTGACAGCAGTAGAGGAAACCCTTTTTTTTTCAAGTGCAAAAAAGCTTGCAGAACAAAATTAGAATCAGTGGAGGCGGGCTTCCATCAATTCTGCAAGAAGCCCAGTAAAACACCCATTGTTTTTGGTATGATGTGTTTAGCTGAGCAGCAAAATGCATTGTGACGTATCATTACATTATGAAATTGGCGCAAGTCAGAAATGATTGTCAGCAAAAAAACGCAAGGAACATCCTTTGTCTTTTTGCATGGCTCTCGTGGTAACCCCGTCTGTTGCCCTCGCTCCCACCTTCACTAAATTCCCCCTCTCCTTCCCATTCGTCTTATTTTTGTTTACAATCATGAAACGTTGTCTTCCAAGTCAGAAATCATTCTTAGCAGACAAAAACTGGATGTATTCTAGCTCTCGTGTCTCCTTTCTCCCTCTCTTTCCCCGCTTCGCTCAACCCAACACTACTCAACCGCCCCCGACCCCCACCCCCACAACCGCCTACTCTGTTTTTATTGTGGTCTTTTGTTTCGTTCTCTTGAAATGTTGTCTTCCAAGCAGAAAAAAGCCAGGATGCATTCTAGCCCTACTGACTTCCACGTTGCCACTTAGGCTAATCCCCCCTCCCTATTTTCATGATCATTTATTTTGCTCATTTTGTTTGATCCCACTTCTTTTACCTCTGTTCTTGTCATTTTTATATTTAGTCAAGTTTTGACTAAATATTTTAACATCGAGGGGGAATCGAAACGAGGGTCGTGGTGTATGTGTGTGTGTGTGTGTGTGTGTGTGTGTGTGTGTGTGTGTGCGTGCGTGCGTGCGTGCGTGTAGAGCGATTCAGACCAAACTACAGGACCGATCTTTATGAAATTTTACATGAGAGTTCCTGGGATTGATATCCCCGAACTTTTTTCTCCTTTTTTCGATAAATGTCTTTGATGACGTCATATCCGGCTTTTCGTGAAAGTTGAGGCGGCACTGTCACGCTCTCATTTTTCAACCAAATTGGTTGAAATTTTGGTCAAGTAGTCTTCGACGAAGCCCGGACTTCGGTATTGCATTTCAGCGTGATGGCTTAAAAATTAATCAATGACTTTGCTCATTAAAAATCTGAAAATTGTAAAAGAAAATAAAAAATTATAAAACGATCCAAATTTACGTTTATCTTATTCTCCATTATTTTCTGATTCCAAAAACATATAAATATGTTATATTTGAATTAAAAACAAGCTCTGAAAATTAAAAATATACAAATTATTATCAAAATTAAATTTTCCAAATCAATTTAAAAACACTTTCATCTTATTCCTTGTCGGTTCCTGATTCCAAAAACATATAGATATGATATGTTTGGATTAAAAACACGCTCAGAAAGTTAAAACGAAGAGAGGTATAGAAAAGCGTGCTATCCTTCTCAGCGCAACTACTAAACCGCTCTTCTTGTCAATTTCACTGCCTGAACGGTGGACTGACGATGCTATGAGTATACGGTCTTGCTGAAAAATTGCATTGCGTTCAGTTTCATTCTGTGAGTTCGACAGCTACTTGACTAAATATTGTATTTTCGCCTTACGCGACTTGTTACTTCTTAATGTCATCCTTCATTGTACTTAGCTTTTTTTTGTTTGACCCTCCCCCCTCCCATTCAGAATGTCATCCCTCGTGTCCATAAAGGTGCTCTTATTCATGAATCTTATTCTCCATGAAAACATTGTTTTGTCAACTTTGTCTTCTACTTATGTTTTATTCTTTTACTTCCAACGTAACTCAGTATAGTGTTGGTTCGTTTTATCGCCTGACACTGTTCTTCTTGTTTTTGTGTGTGTCTCTCATGTATATATGTCCGCTTGTCTGTCAGTCTGTCTGTCTGTCTGTCTGTCTGTCTGTCTGTCTGTCTGTCTGTCTGTCTGTCTGTCTGTCTGTCTGTCTGTCTGTCTGTCTGTCTCTGTCTGTCTCTGTCTGTCTGTCTCTCTCCCTCTCTCTCTCTTTCTCTCTCTCTCTTTCTCTCTCTCTCTCTCTCTCTCTCTCTCTCTCTCTCTCTCTCTCTCTCTTTCTCTTTTCAGGTTTCTGTTCATCTATCCTCCGATCTCTCTCTTTTCCCACCCTCCTTCCCTCCCGATGTCACAGGCTGTTTTGGCGACAGTTCATAGAAAACAAACATGTTCAAGGTTCTGAGACGACGCTTACAGTAGGTAACGTTGGCCATTCTGTTGACAATGCTTCCAATTTCCTTTTTCTTTTGCCTCTCTGTTTTCTGTTCTTTTTTTTCTCTTTTTTTTTTGTCACTCTCACTTTTTCCCCTCAGTCGAGACGGTTACCACACGGTTGTGATGATCGAAAGCATTTTTGTCTTCATAGCGTAATGACTGGTATTTTCAGTTGCTGCTAGCCTATAATTTAGAACCTTTGTTTTTAGTTTTCATTTTTGTCCTCAGTCGTATAATCCTCGGGGGACCGCTTTTTTTTTTTTTTATTTTTTTTTAGCCCTTCATACAATCAGAATCAATTCTTTCTCTCATTCTGAAGCTTTTTTTCTCTCTCTTTCTCTTCCCTTCTCGTGCTTCTCCGCCTTCTCCTCCGTCATTTAGAGTTATCTCCCCAAAAACAGAATCCTGAGCTGGACACACATTTCAACGCGCGGAGCATCATGCATGCATGAGTTACAGTGGAAATGTCGTAAAGGCGATCGGTTCGCATTTGTCGCGCTTGTCTCGTGGTGAGTGCGTCGAACCGGTTCCAAGGTTGTCAGTGTAACGTGATCGTCCCTGATGCATGATGGTAGTATAACACCACTTCCGGTACCCGGTCCATTTGTCTGTCTGTCCTCTGTTTGGCCCTGGGTGGAGGTACGTGTGGGGCGTTCGATAATTAGCTGGTGTCCTGTTTCATTGTTGAGTTTTAATGATTTGTATGTTTTTTTTTTATGTATGTGGTGTTGTGATGGTAGTGTTGGCTGTTGATGTTGTTGTGAGTGGCTACGCTGAGACAGGAGTGCTGTATTTTATTGCGCCTGCCCTGATTTTGTGTGTGTATAAGTGTCCCATTTGTTTTCTGTGTCGTTTGGCAGGGATGGAAGGGTGTATTGGAAAGGGTGGTGGACTGGTGGGACGTATATTTTCTGATATTTATCCTCAGGATTCACGTTTCGATTTGTTGTGGCTAGGCTGTGTCTTCTCTTATGCCATCAGAGTCCTAGTTCTAATGGAACTGTTGCTGTCTTTGTATACTTGTTTCATTGTGGTGCTGCTTCTTTAAACTTCTTTTTGCACTCGTCCCACCGTGTTTTTCTTGCACTCCAGGTGTTTTACGTTCTCAAGTACCGGTCATACATCGCTAATTACTCCTACAGCTTGTAGATCTCAAAAGCTATCAAGACTGAACTGCCCGCACTTTGCATACGTCAGCAATTTCTGGCAGCACGCCGGTCAGTCAAATTTTCAAACAGCATAATCCACCCCTGTGTAGAGAGCGTAGATTTTAGCTCAGGCATTGGTGCATATTGTATGTAGTTGTTTTAAAGCTGTGGTTTAGTGTTGATCAGTGCGGTGGTCCCATAGGTGTTGTTTTCCATCTATATTGTTAAGTGCGCATCTTTTCACTGTTTTTCACTCCAGTGTAAAGCGCGTTATAGTTTAGCTGCTCAGATACGGATACCCGTTATTCAGATAGTTGGGATTGTCGGTCAGTGCGTTAGTCCTATGTGTGTTTCTTTTTACTTTAGAGAACAATCCACCAGTCACACCGTACAGCGCAGGTAGTGAAGAAGAACATGCACTTGAGATTTCTCCTCTCACCAAGCGGTATCAATGCCCCGTCAGACCGACGTGACGTTCGTAACAAGCCGGAGTGGACACGACAGGCGCGCGGTCAGTCCTGGTCAGTCAGTCAGTCAGTCCACTCTCCCCTTGCTGCCTGCTTGCTCTCCTAAGCCCCGCCCCCGTCTCGTGCCCCGCGTGTTGCGTGTGAGGGGCTGGTCTCCTTCAGTCCTAAAGCTCATCAGGGAAGACCCCGCTTCACCCAAAGCCGTTACTGGACCATTTACACCGCGCAGGAGTCAAGCAGGGAAAGCTTGTTGCTACTGGCTTGCAACCAGACCCATCCGTCCGCAGCCACCCGGAACGGACCGCGCCACCCGGAAGAGAGACGTAGGGTGGAGATACGGGTAGAGCTTCCATTCCCAGCGAAAGCTGTGACGGTGCGGAATCTTTGGAGAGTTGCTGAGTCGTGTCACACTGCTACACCCCGCCGCGAGTTTTGTGTCTTCAGGAGGGACATAGAACCTACCTTTTTAGCTGTACCAGTCCAGGTGAGAGATAGAAGAGGAGGTGTCGTGTTACCTGAGCCGCCAGGTTGTAACGGAGGCAGCAGATAGCATCAAGGTGTCGGATTTTTACCTTCGAGTGGGAGGGAGGGACGGGTATTGTGCCGCCGCAGTCAGCTCGCCTCATCACTTCGTAGTCTACCGTTGTCACGTACATACTTTTCTCACACGACAGTGTTTCGCTGCTCGCATGTTTTCTGGCCTTTCTGAAGTTCCTGTTATGGAACTCAGTGCGATGTTTTGACGGATGTCAATGTCGATTCTCTGCGGAAAGTTATTCAGGAGTGCAGGAATTTACGTCTTCTTTTCTGTGTGGAGTTTGGGTGATTCCAAATTAACCCCGCTGAAAATCTGACTTTTAAAAGCTGGTAAGTGTTAACTGTTATGTAGATACATGTACACATATTTGCTCCTTGGTATCGATTTGACGTAGCGTCGTTTGTTGTTCGCAGAGCAAGTGGGGAACAACTGGTTTTTTTTATATTGTATAATGGGTTTCTCTTTGGGAATGTTTTGGGTTTTAGTGTTGTTCGTCCGTATGTGTTCATCATTATCGAATTCGTACCAAAAAAAGAGAGAAAAAAAGAAGGTTAAGTTAGCGAGAAAGCTTGAATGTTCACTTGAGGATTCAACTCAGAACTCAGAACTTGGCTCTGTGCATCAGTGTACATGTATTACAACGCTTTTTAACCTTGCGAAGTAGTGGCCTTCTGATTCGGCCAGCTGCTGCATGGGTCAGGAAGGCCCAGACACTCAGAGTGGCGTTCGCACATGTCCACTTCTTTGATAATTGGCTAATCGGTCCTTGGATCTTTGTGTACCGGCCAGTTATTGTTACTCGTATTGACCAAACAATAAGCAACATGTGGATGGGATGCAGGTTTAGTGCGCCGTGCGAATGATGAAACAACGCGCACTGGTTTATTGGTGTGACTGTGAGTGGTTTTAGTTGTTGTACTATAGAAACACCAGGGATCATTACTGCGAAAAATCGATACTAGGGGGTCATAAGTTGAAGGGCTATGGAGTAGCATCTGGTACATTGGGGTATTAGTGCCGCAAGGGCTAAACTGTATTCGTGTTTGTTTGAGTTTAAATCACGTTTGTTGTGAATTACTGATGGACTTATAGTTGTTTGATTTTAAATCACGTTTGTTGTGAAAAACCGATGAACGCATTGTGTTCGTGTGTCATTTGTCTCCTCGCTTGTTTGTGCTTGCATGTTTTATGTTTTAATATTCTTGTTGTTTTGGAGAGAAAAAAATATTACAAAAAACATTAACATATAAAACATGGTTAACACATGCAAGCAAAAACAAGCAAGCAGACAAATAATGACACACTAAACAATATCTTTAAACGTATGTTTTAGTATCCATCAAAGAAGTCGATCGAACGTAGTGTGGAATTGATACTTCGGACACTGACCGTTAGGGCAACACCTTATTGATCAGCGACCCCTCGTGAAAGCTAAAGGTTGTAGATAGATCAAAGGACAAAAGGAAGAACCAGAAACAAGACAGTGTTGTCACTTAATAGGCCGTGAAATCGGAACCTCCAGGCGGTCTTCTTAGTTCTAAACTCAAGTTCCCTTTCTTGCACACCCGCCTTGTGATAAACAGCAAATTGCAATTTCTGAGCATATCATCTGGAACTAAGTCCAGGACCCTTACCAGAGCGATCAGGCCATCAAAGCTCAACCTTGTCCCTCATATTTCAGCCACTTTCCCCTCGCTTCGACATTAGACCAGCCGCCCAAATGAGCCCAAGAGAGCCATATGCAAAGGGCAAGAACTGGTCGGAAAGGGAGGCAACTCTTTGAGGTTATCTTGGAGTGGTCAGAGGTCCACAAGGCCTCGTTCAGTTGGGGATCGAGTGTTGGACAGTCTGCCTTTATCGCAGCCCCGCCATCTGGCCCAAGAGCCTCAGAAGGTTGGCGATTCTTGAGAAACGCTGGTTATCATAATTTGATTTTCTTTTAATCGTCGTGGGTTCTTCGGCGTTACGTCATAGGCGGTGCCGCTACTGCCGCCGATGAGTGACGAGGATTCGCGAAATGAGGATGAATGAGAAATTGTCTTTGATCTGTTGGTCTTAAGAAGAGCTGGCATAAGTACCGTGCTGCATAACGACAGGGTTCGTACGCTCCTTGAATCTCCTTGAATCCCCTTGAATTTTCAACCCCCCTTTTCAAGGACCTTGAATCTCCTTGAATTTGGAGAAAATGGTCATTCTTGTGTTTAACCTCCTTGAACCTCCTTGAATTCTGAAGTGCAGGCACAAAAAAAAAATGTTAATATTAAAGTTGTTCAGCAAAATGAAACAACTTGACATTTTTGTTCGTTGCTGGAACGGGCAGCAAGTCCAAACGGAATACTACGCTTCCAAATTTCTTGGACATGCTTATGCAACCACCCTGATTGATTCTCTGGAGCCTGCCATGGTGGAGCTGGGATACCGGAAATACTCCTTGAAAACTCCTTGAATACTCCTTGAATTTCACTGTCAGGTGTCTGTATGAACCCTGTAACGAGTAAGCAGTCTCACAAGGATGTTTATGCATGCGCGTCGCTATGTTAACTTGTTTCTGTCCCCAGAACTGGCGTCTGTTTGAGACATGACGTGATGGTAGTCAATGCGTTTTATAATATGCGCTGACCATCCAGCCTGTTGCCAGATGTCCGTTTTCATTATCATTGACCAGACGACAGTACGTGTTCGTCTGAAATTTGGCAGTTACAATAACCAAATTGCAATCTATACGGAACAATTGATGAAGGGAACACATTAGTGTTTTTGAAATGTTAACACGAAAATATAGAAGTATACTTGTAACAAATACGGGCAATTCTCAGAATGACAGATGGCATTAGAAGCAGCATTGTAATCGATCCATTTTGGCAGCAGGTCCTTGTTGTCAATAACACTGTCTTAACGACACCCGGACCCAGTCTTTAACGGCATTTTCACAAAGTTAGTGGTCAGCTGGGTGCCACTGCAAATTGGTCCCAGAGTTCATTTCGCCCACTTAGGATTGTCTGGGTTGGCAACGGTTTATGTCAGCATTTATTAGTCTAGTGTTCAGCGAACAGGACTTTAGACTGGCACGCCCGACCATGCAGACACACTTGTACATTTCCCTTGTTCCACGTTTTTATGTGTGGTGCCCTTTTTATATGTGTGTGCGATTCTTGAATCTCTTGTATTATTCATGTAGACGCTATTGCGTATTCCTTTGATCTGGTGTTTTTGGTTCTCTTCCAACGTCCATTGACATAGTTAACGATCTTTCCTTTTCTCATGTTTTCAGCGTTAGTTTCCTTTTTGTGTGTATATTTTGCCCATTCAATATAGCACCCCCCATCTCTCTGTCTCTCTCTGTCTGTCTCGCTGTCTGTCTGTATGTCTCTCTCTCTCTCTCTCTCTCTCTCTCTCTCTCTCTCTCTCTCTCTCTCTCTCTCTCTCTCTCAGGCACTTCTTGGCCTTCATTTCACAACGATCCATCATGTCGAACCGAAAAATGTACGTCATTACTGGGGGGTTTTCCGCTCGCTTCATGACATTTTATATGCAGTAAATAATCCTCTCTCTGGTCGTTGTATCACCTCTCTCAGATCTCACACCGCCTCTCCTTCTCCCAGCCCCTCAGTCTTGCTCATTAACACTTCATGAACGCCCGAGCAACCGACCCTCCCCCCATTGTGAAGGCAGCAGGGTGGAAATTGCTGCCCGAATTTAATGCAATGAAAGGAGCCAGAACTAACGAGCTTGACCAGAGGCGTGGGTCACTCACAGAGCAGCGGAGTGGACACCGGTGAAGCCGTCGAGGTGCCAGACACAGATAGGATGAGTCCCCGGGGAGGCGAATGGCGTCAGGGTCACTATCCCCAGCCCTTTCTCCATCAGCCGGCTCTTGATATTTTAAGGCCAAGAGACCGAGGGGAAGATAATGGATAAGTCAACATTCGATGTTGTCTTACTGCTTCCCCTGACCGAGCATCAGGTTTGGTTGGAGTTAGACGCTGAGGTTGGATTCGCTGCCGTGGCCGCGATCACATCACATCAGTGTGTGTTCGATATTTAGAATAGAGATGGTTCTGTGTTTGACGCTGTGGCCAGATTCGCTGCTGATGCGCTCACAAAGCTCTAAGTAACCGAGTCAGTTGAGTGTGTGTTCGATATTTAGAGTTGAGTTGGTTCAGTGTTATACTCGGGGGTTAATTCTCTAAGAGTGTACAGTTCGATGGTTAAAAGGTTGAGGCGGTTGTTTGCGGAACAAGCATCTCCTTCTCCATCTCCTTCCTAAATATTGTTTCCCTGCAGACGACCAATTTCGGTTCCAGGGCCGGTGATGTGGTTAGCGGTCAGGCTGGGGTTTGTTGAACAAACGGCGAGCGTCTTGAGTTAACGGCTTGATTGATTTATTGTCCCTGCTGCCCGTGGTCATGGCCGGACTGGGCGGGGTGCTTGTCACTCGGGTGGATGACCGGTCAACGGACCATGCCCCCTCCGCACCCAAGCCTCTCCCACCCCCGGGGACCTCAGTACTCTCCCTTCCCTCCACCCAACGCTTCCTAAAGCCTGTGTACTTCGCGAAGCTGGCCGCACGATGCTTTAGCACTGAGGTTTTGGGAAACAAAAAATTCGCAAAGTCGACTTCGGGGTCACCGCCTTAAGATCAGCGATGGATGTACCTGTCGAGTTTTTATTTTATTGCTCGGAGGGATTTTGTCTGGACCTTTTGATTTAATATGTCACCAACGATTAATCGATTTTCTTTGCTGGAACAGAACGTCCCATACTCTGTCTGGGGCTCTCGTACGATGGCTGTTTCCCACTCTCACAGGATGTCTTGACAGGATTTCTCTCTCTCTCTCTCTCTCTCTCTCTCTCTCTCTCTCTCTCTCTCTCTCTCTCTCTCTCTCTCTCTCTCTCTCTCTCTCTCAGACTTTTTCAGAGTCGTGTGTCTGTCAGAAAGGATGATCGAACCGT
The DNA here is from genome assembly GCF_037325665.1 of Littorina saxatilis. Lineage (NCBI taxonomy): Eukaryota > Metazoa > Mollusca > Gastropoda > Littorinimorpha > Littorinidae > Littorina > Littorina saxatilis. Next base: position 4,553,653 of record NC_090250.1, on the reverse strand, counting down.
GATTACCCTGTCATTACCAAGTCACACCAGCAATGTATAGGAACATCTCTTTGCAAATCTCCACAGATTGTCAATCCCTCGAGGCAGTGTCTATTCCAGATCAGTCCGTCTGCAGCTGTATACAGTCCTCATCTCTCGCACTTCATCATTCCAACTTTTCCATGCAATCTATTTTCGCGTTTGCTAACAACTTGACCGCCTTACACCTAATTTACAATATTTCCCATGAACTTTTCTCGCCGGTTTTCCTGCCGGTTTTCCTTTTAAGATTCTATTTTCATATCGTGCTGGCCATTTGATCGCGCGACGCCTAATTTACAATATTAAAGTTCCCGAAACTTCCATAGTGTGCTCAGTGTCAGTGATGACGAGTGGTTACCACCAGCACCAACATAGCCTGTGGATACAGCAACAGACACAAATCCACAGTGTCAATACTACATACAGTGAACACTGTACTAACAGTACCACTCCGACAGTAGTCACACAAAAAGTCAGTCAGACGCCAACACTGAGTGAGGTTTGCGTTCACAGACATAGACAGATTATTTTTTTTATGTCTGTGGGTTCGCATGTTCCAACAATGGACTACAGCAATGTCTGAATGATCCAGACTTGGAAACTTCAGGCAGTTTGTCATTCTGCGGACTTGTGGGGTCTTTGGGTTGTGTAGCTCTTTCAACAGCTTGAGCAAGACAGCCCCTGGGGAGAAGTTCTCTATCAGCGCCTCATTAAGCGTTTACCTCTGACCGATGTCTCATTCCCACCCCCCAACCCCCCCATGATACATTATCCACCAACTCCGTGACTTTTTCTCTAAGTTTCAATTCCTCCCCGGGGGCTCCTACACGCAGACATGTTCTGTTCTTCTGTCTTTCTGTGTCTCCATGTTATTGTCTGTCCATCTCTCTCTTTCTTCCCCTACCGCCTCTCTCTCTGCTGTCTGTCTCTGTCTGTCGGTCCGTCTGTCTTTCTGCCTCTTTCTTTCTCTCTCTCCCTCTCTCTCTCTCTCTGTGTCTGTGTCTCTCTCTCTCTCTCTCTGTACCTCTCTTCCTCTTTCTCTCTCTCTCTCTCTCTCTCTCACTCTCTCTCTCTGTCTCTGTCTCTGTCTCTCTCTCTCTCTCTGTACCTCTCTCTCTCTCTCTCTCTCTCTCTCTCTCTCTCTCTCTCACTCTCTCTCCCCCAACCCCCCTTCCTTCCGTACCAACCTTGTTCCCTCCTCCTACCTTTTCGCTGTACCCAATGTTGTAGATAGATCCGGAGGCGATCCGTTATTGCGCAAGGTGTTGACGTTGGCTCGCCCAAGTTCCGCTGATACAGCCAGGTAGACATGTTTGTGGTCAAACACCACCGGTCATCAGCATCACGTCAGCCGGCTGACCAGTGTCAGATTTGACCGTTGGATTGTTGTATTGCTTTGCTTCTCTGTATTGGCGCGGACTGCGAGTTGTGATGTGGGCTTTAGAGGTGTGTACACAGAGTGCCAGTGTTGGTTCTGTCTTTTGTGGAGACTCGGGTATGTCTATAGACCCTATCGGTATTCCAAGCTCTCATGATCTCTCGCAAACTTCAGAGCATAGCAAAGCATGCGGTACAGCGATCTCGTGCGAGCTGCACAAGCCAAAGTTCGAAGTTCTCGCGATGTTCAAAGCATAACAAAGAGCGTGTCTCGCGAGAGCTGCTCAGATACCGAAAAGGTCTATTCAAGCGGACACCGTTCGAAGTGGATTGTACAAATAGACTGCCAATTTCCGTTCAGACTTTGTTGTTGGACACTGATCTGTTTGAGACTGAGTGAAAGTGCAGATGTCTTGACACTATCTGTTGTGGTTATTGCGGCATGTGTATTCTAGCGAAGACTGTTCGTAGTGGATTCCACAAATAGAGTGCCATATTCCGTGTGGTCGTTATTGTAGGATACTGATCTGTTTGAGAGTGAGTGGGGTTTTGATGTCTTGGCATCTGTTTAGAACTGTCTTTTGTGGTGACTGGGGTATGTCTATTCGAGCGAAGCGGAGTTCGTTCCCCTTTCACGTCTTTATTGAGGGGTACAGATCTGTTTGAGACTGAGTGTAAGTTTAGATGTCTTGGCATCTGCCATAATGTCTCTGAGTTATTCGATAATTTTAATTAGTTCTTTATTTTAAGAGTACATGTACACTGTGACGTAGATGCTGGTTATTTATCTGTAGCTTCATGGACTTGGTGTCAAGGATAGACACGTGATGCGCGTGTATTTATCTTGTATATTGAGTGTGCATGTGTCTCTTTTAGTTCTCTTCATTGTGATGGTTTTGCTCTTCAGCGCATGGCTTTCTCCAACACTTGGTGCGAATGGAAAGCGCGATTCTGTCGCTGGGGATAGCAGCCCACAATGTCCTTGAGGGTATTCCCCTTGGACAATAAGATATTACAAATACCAAAACACAAAAGGTTGATTGTGCTCAAGCCAAAGTCCAGCGTATTGGTTAATTGGCCCGGAGTGGAAAACGAGCAGTGTAATACTGACCAGTCCACGGCACTGTATTTGCTGACCGGCGTCCAGAGCTGGCGAGGTGTGGAGTGGTCAGAGGAGGTATTGACTTTTCTTTAAGGGGCAGTAAGTTAGGAGGTGTGTGTGAGATCGTGTTCTGGGAGTCGTGTTTGCCTGTGTGGACGTAATCTGTGTATACCACCACCCCCACACTCTCCCCCAACACACACACACACAAAGATATGTACATTGCAATCTCTCGTTTAAGACCTAACAAAAATCAGAGAAAATCAGGTCGTAAAAAGGAGGGATTCTTAACATAGGGGTAAGTCTACATAGGTTACGAACAGAAAGTCTGAGAAAACGGAGTCTTAAAAGGGAGGGAGTCTAAAGCTGGGGGTGGGCGGGGATGTAGCTCAGTCGATAGCGCGCTGGATTTGTATCCAGTTGGCCGCTGTCATCCAGTTGGCCGCTGTCAGCGTGAGTTCGTCCCCACGTTCGGCGAGAGATTTATTTCTCAGAGTGCAACTTTGTGTGCCGACTCTCCTCGGTGTCCGAACACCCCCCGTGTGTACACGCAAGCACAAGACCAAGTGCGCACGAAAAAGATCCTGTAATCCATGTCAGAGTTCGGTGGGTTATAGAAACACGAAAATACCCAGCATGCTTCCTCCGAAAACGGCGTATGGCTGCCTAAATGGCGGGGTAAAAAACGGTCATACACGTAAAATTCCACTCGTGCAAAAAACACGAGTGTACGTGGGAGTTTCATCCCACGAACGCAGAAGAAGAAGAAGTAAAGCTGGTGGTCTTAAAATGGAGGGAGTCTAAAGCTCGGAGTCGTACAAAGGAGGGTCCACTGTATACATGCGGAGGTATCCCGTTTGCCAGAGGAATTAGGTGACCTGCCATTGTAGATCGGTTTCCTGGAGTTCGGTTGATGCCATGGATTAATTGGCTGTTTGGCAGTTTATGTCGGTACTAACTTTAATTGTGATTTACGCGACTTTGATGAGTGTCGTGTCTGTTTGAAAATGCTTTGTGACTGACAAAAAAGGTCAGTATTTTTATTTAAAAGCTAAAGACACTTTCAAACGATTTATTGCAAAATTGTTTCCTTTCTGAGCACACTTCAGTATCCATTACTAGAAAGAGAATGACACTATTGTGCAACTGATCTATGCACATTTTCATTTTATAACCGGATGTAGCTATGATTCAACTTTGTATCTGTCCCCCGAGGACCGTAACACCGTTTTTTGTTTCCGTTTAGAACGGACGCTTTTCCGCATTGATGGCGATTCAGTAATATTGGTGTTTTTTTTAATTTATGGTTTGGTGTATGTGTGTTTTCTTGACAGTAACATACGGCGTAGAACACCTGTTTGTTTGACACGTGCAAACTAAAGGTACAGGGAAATGGTCCATGTTTGCTACCAGCAACATCTCAGCTTGTGACAGGCGTGTTGTCGCGTTCAGTTTACACTTAGCACCCCAAGACAGGTAGAAGGAGATAGCATGTTGCCGCATAACCGTTAAAATCGCCGATAAAACTTGCCCCCCAAGATTCTCTCCCGGCTATCAACGGCGATATCCCCCACCCGCTTCTCTGATCGTATACCCCGAGAAACGACAATACCCACCCCGAATGCTACCCGGTTGTTGGATCGTATACCCCGAGAAACATCCGTGTGGGTGCGTGTAGGGGTGGTTTTACTGCCTCAAGTTCCACTCGCTGGGGACGGGACATAGTTTCAAGCATCTGAGACAGTGTAGCGTTGCGGTGAAATATCTGATCTCTCGGTATATTTGTATATGTGAAAAGTCGCGGTTTTCTATGGCAGGTTTTACGGACGTAAGTGAACAATTTATGGTAGGAAGATGGCACTTAAAGTCACAAGATTATACTTTCGTCTGGGGAAAACCCACGTAACTGTATAAGCTGAGTTTTAATTGCAAAGACAGGTAGGGGTGTGAGTGTTGGAGACACTTTATATTTGGACTGGTTTTGTGAGGAGAGAGAGATGCGCAGAGAGAGAGAGAGAGAGAGAGAGAGAGAGAGAGAGAGAGAGAGAGAGAGAGAGAGAGAGAGAGAGAGAGAGAGAGAGAGAGAGAGAGAGAGAGAGAGAGAGAGAGAGATAGATACAAAGGGAAACAAACCAGTTTTGTTATCAGATTTTATCCTCGAACTTTAACTACTTTGTACCCTGATTTCTCCTATCGCTGACACAGCCCCAAGCATCCATAACCTTTTTAAACGGTGTTTCTTGCTTCATTGACCGACCGTGACGGCTCGAATCGGGTGGATTGTTGGGAATAAAAAGCCCGATTTTCTCTGATGGCGTTATTTTGCTGTAAGTAGTGCAGAGCGCGGGGGGTTCCTTTCGAAAGGATCCGCTTGGCTGCGATTTCAATGGAATAAGATTGTAGATGCAATTCCCAACACAGGCAGTTTTAGAGCACTAAGGATAAGGGTCCATAAAAAAGACGATATTACTTTGTACTGTTTTGCCTCGGTGTTGTCTATTCACCAAACGTGAAAAGATGGTTCCCTTTTTTTGCCTGTGCTTTGTGTACACAAATTGCGACAACAAGATTTAGAGAGTTTTCTACTGCTAATATTATGAGTGTTGTTGTCAGTCTTACGTTATGAGCTTTTTTTCCCGAGAGAAAATGTACATGTTATCATTGTTGTTACAGTTTTTTTTAATTGGAAAGTTGTGGAAACATTCTGACACAAATAAGTTCTACAGATAAATAGATAACACAATTTCAAGCTACTCACCAAGTTTGAGCTCAATTGACCCCAGAGTACCAGAGATAAAAGTCTAAACTGTCGTGGGACAAACGGACAAACAAACAATCAAACAAACAGACACACAGACACAGTGAAACCTAATAGCCGCTTTATATATAAAGGCGGCTAAATAAGATAAATGCGTGTTATTTCTCTATTCTCCTTTCCCTCCTATTCCCATGCAGTCTCTATTTCTCTCTTTGCCCGTTATATCTTTCTGATGTCTCTCCACCTCTTTCTTCCTATCTCTGTCTCTACCTCGCTCTCTCTCATTCACTCTCACTCTCTCTCTCTCTCTCTCTCTCTCTCTCTCTCTCTCTCTCTCTCTCTCTCTCTCTCTCTCTCTCTCTCTCCCCCCCCCCCCCCCCTTTCGCTTAGTCTCAATTTCGCTCTCATATCCTTTCAACCACCGGTTCAGCTTAGTGTTTCATAGCCAAAGGTGGTGTCGCTTGTCGTATTTCGGTGGTACAATATAATTCTGTCCATATTTCACTTCCGTAACAAAAATACAACCCACAAACCCACAGTTTCAGAGCATCGTGGATTTCACCAGGAAATCTTTTTACATTATAAATTTTGATCATATTTCCATAATCTACTGTGCACGCATTAATCCAGAAGGAGCCCTGCTTGTTTATAACTCGACACCTTCGTCCTTAGTAAACCCGATCCAGAGTAAGAAGAAATTAATGCGAGGGTGGGTTATTATCATTCACTAACTCAGACATGCAAACCCGAGGCCAGCTCTCGCGATTTCGGGGGAAATGAAATTCTACTCATGAATCGTGAGAAAGGATAATTCTGTTAATGAGCGACATGCGTTGCGGTGCGTTTTTGACGCTCTAATCAGAGTCCCCCAGGCGCCAATTAGCGAGGCTGGAGGTAGAGATATTAAAAAATATCACCCCCTTGGAGGAAGTTTTGCGCCACGGAGCTCGCTTCCGAATTTATTTGTAATTTGTTTTTGTGTTTTATATTATAGTTGGGCCTTTTTTTTCGGTCAGAGCTCGCGCTTTGGCGTGAGTAGATGATTTTCTTTGCCGCTGCTGCTGTAATTGTTTGGGCTGGTTTTAATTGAGTGCACGTTTTGCTGTCTCGGTTTTACGCTCTCTCTATATTTCTGTCTTTCTCTGTCTCTGTCTGTCTGTCTGTCTGTCTGCCAGTCTCTCTCTCTCTCTCTCTCTCTCTCTCTCTCTCTCTCTCTCTCTCTCTCTCTCTCTCTCGTCCTTTTTCAGACGTTAGTCTTATTCTACTGTCCATCTTTTTACACCCCCGGTATAGGGGTGTGTATAGGATTCGGTCGATGTGTTTGTTTGTTTGTTTGTGTGTTTGTGTTCGCATATAGATCTCAAGAATGAACGGACCGATCGTCACCAAACTTGGTGAACAGGTTCTATACATTCCTGAGACGGTCCTTACAAAAATTGGGACCAGTCAAACACACGGTTAGGGAGTTATTGGTGGATTAAGATTCTACAAGGACTTATAGAGGGACATATTAATGGTCAAAGGGAAATAACCTTCTCAGTTGGTGGCAGTGAGAATGGTCAGGGCGGGGGTGTTTTTCCTACCTCGGAGGAATTTCTTGTTTCTCTTGGATCTCTCGAATCAGCTTTTGTTTAGAAATGTCTCTTCTGTTCTCTCTGCAGTTCTACGAACTTAACCAATCCCCCCTACCCCACTCCTGCCCTCCTCCACCATTTCCACCTCCTCCTTCCCTCCCTGTCCCATTTTTGTGTGGATCTGTCTGACCCGTTTCACATTATTTTGCTGCTGGTCTGGCTAATGGACCGGACTGGTACGTGGTTATTGCATGCTGCGTGATACAGTGCTCGCTGTAATTCCATTGATTAAAACCCAACCAGGTTTTTTTCCCGCTCGTAATTTGTCGCCATACCGTAGTTTGCTGACAACTTGGCTGCTTGCCGTTTTTCACCCATCCGCCTTGGTCTGCGCTTCTGTTTTTAGGTCGAATATTTGGTCCTATGTTGTCTGCGCCACTGGTGTTGATTGAAATGCCAGACTTGTTATGGAAAATAAATTCTGGCTTGTGTCATTTTTTTTTAATTTTTTTTTTTTTTTTTTTGTCTCTGAAGATTTTTTTTGGCAAACTTGTATTTCGTCTGATCTGGAAATCATTCATTGAATATTCTTCATTCTGTTTTTCTATTGAAAATCTGAAAATCCTTCAAGCTATATTACTCCTGTTATTTTCTCCTCATTTGTAGTCCCTTTTAAGGTAGAGATGATGTGCAAACTCGGTATATGGGTATTATGTGGACGAAATTTTATTCTGGTCTGCCGCAATTTGAGATTTTGCTCTCTCTCTCTCTCTCTCTCTCTCTCTCTCTCTCTCTCTCTCTCTCTCTCTCTCTCTCTCTCTCTCTCTCTCTCTCTCTCTCTCTCTCTCTCTCTCTCTCTCTCCCTCGCTCTCTCTCTCTCCCTCTCTCCCTCGCTCTCTCTCTCTCTCCCCCCCTCTCTCTCTCTCTCTCCCCCCTCTCTCTCTCTCTCTCCCTCTCTCTCTCTCTCTCTCTCTCCCTCTCGCTCTCAATCTCTCTCTCTCCCTCTCTCTCTCTCTCTCCCTCCCTCTCGCTCTCAATCTCTCTCTCTTTCTTTCTCTCTCTCTTTCCCCCTCTCTCTCTCTCTCTCTTTCTCTCTCTCTCTCTCTCTTTCCCTCTCTCTCTCTCTCGCTCTCTCTCTCTCTCTCTCTCTCTCTCTCTCTCTCTCTCTCTCTCTCTCTCTCTCCTGGTTTTGCTGAAGGTTGAACACACATCAAAGCTCACTAGTAATCCCATCTTACAAGAAAAATAAAACCAAAAATGCCCACGCTTAAAGGCCAACATCCAAAAGAATTTTTCTCCTGGAGCGACCTAAACTTGAACCCGTCGCTATTCTTGCATGTCTGTTTACTTCGTGCTGCACGCAAAAATCGAGCGACTTCCTTGCCGCGTGGATTGACGAAACTATTTTATCCTACATACGTGAGAGAGATACCCGTGAGATAAAAATCGTTCAAACCACACGTGTGTATATCATGTAAATGAGGTCAACCGGAAGGTCATGCTATGTAAATTAGTAATTACATATTCATGAAGAACTACTTTTGCAACAAAATGGCAACTGCCACGAAACCGATTTGTCAACACTGAAAGAATTTTTGAGTGATGAGCTGTTCGAAGACATGTTTGGCGATGACGCGAATGACGAAGTCGATGAAGAAAAAAGCGAGTCATCCATGATTTATGATTTTTCTCCAATAGACTCATTCGTTCAGACAAACAAGAACAACTTGAGAACACTCTCCGAAAAACGGTTTACGATATACGTCGCCTGTCGACGTTTATGGCGAAACACGGGGACAAAAGAAACATTAGCACCATCAACCACAAAAATTATGCAAAATTCTCTGCTCTCTCTTCATGAGTTTGAAAAAACCGGATGGCAAAGAGTATGAACCATCCCCACGCTGAGGGGCCTTCTCAGCAGCATCCATCGACAGTTGAAGTCTAAAAAGTACTGTGCACCCGTTATAGACGGCCCCGAATTTGCACTTGTAACTGAGAGAAGTCGTGAAGACAAAGCAGAAGATTGTTAAACAGGAAGGTTGTGGCAACTTACCTAACAGGGCTCAACCGCTGAAAGATGAAGATGTTGACAAGCTGTGGCAGACAAAACAGCTCGGAGTCGCAGATCCAGAAGTAATCCTGAATACTCTGTGGTGGCAAAACACAGTCAACTTTGGTCTGCGCAGCGTGACACCTCACAGGCACATGCAGTGAGGAGACGTGTCCTTGCATGAAGACAGTAATGGCAGAGAATATCTCCAATTTTGCGAAAGACAATCCACAACCAAAGCCAGGGCGACATGTGAAGAAAAGCTGGGATCATCAACCCGAGGTAGATCTACACCAACCACTCTGCACGCCAGTTCCTAGTGCAGAAACTTTCCGAGAATAACGTTCCTCCGACCAAAATAATGCAGCTATCTGGGCACAACAACGTTAAGCAGCATTTCCCAAGAGGAACACCGTGGCTTCAGTCTGATGCTAAACGGCACTGCACCGGTCTCGGAGCTGTCGCCAGTGTCGGCAGACGACACATTGGATTCGCACGGCCACTTCAACTCCAGCCGTCTCCACTGCCACTGCCACAATCACATCCCAGCAAACGCTAACAACACTGTTTGCAAGGCCTGTGCACGTTGGTACCATCAACATCAACCAATATTTGTCCAGTCACCAAACCGAGAAGTGACCATCTGAAAGCTGTCGACTCGCCTGGCTCCGACTTGACTGTCATCCTATCGCGGAAGGATATGCTTTGCTGTTGTTGTTCCTTTTGGTTTCTTTTATCCTGTGGCCACTGCTTTTCTTTTTATCTGGTATATTTTGAAGTGACCATCATTTCGTTGTTCGAATTTATTTTATCAATGTTCAATATTAAACTTAACAGTGTTAACAAAGGCGAACTACTTTGTCCTAGTTTGAGAGTGTGTGTCATGGCGGAGGAATGAATGTCAAATTGAGTAAAGTGGTTTGAAGTTCTAAAGCGGGTTGATCCAAAGGCAATAGCGCTGTCTGTGACTTTTAGTTAGATCTGGCACAGAAGTATATAATGTAGGATAAACAGAATACTACATGGCTTGCTGTGTCGTACCAGATTTACACTCGTTGCTTTTTCAAATAGTGAACAGCTCGCTTTCGCTCGCAGTTCACTATTTAAAAAAACAACTCGTGTAAATCTGGTACGACACAGCAAGCCATGTAGTATTCTCTATTTATTCTCGTGACTGAAAACACTGCCGTGCAGTTTTTGACGAGCCGCAGGAGCGGCGACTCATATGGTCTCGGCTCGAAAGCTGTCCGCTGTGGAGGCTGCGTGCTATAATTAGCTGACCTGCTGCGCGAGCAGTCACTGCAGAGTTTTGAGATAACTTTGTAACACGTTTTATTTTATGCTCCTCAAGAATACAACTTTGGGCAACGTGCCACGTAAAACTACACGCAACAAGGATTCAGTAGGTACCAAACATGCCTTGGTCAGAAGTAGAATGTAAATGAATCTTTATAAAGAAGTAGGCTACTTCAAACGACAGCCACAGCCACGGTTGGGTTCACGGCATCAAACCGATGCGACTCTCCGTCATATCATACACGTAATCTATCAAATAGATGACTAATAAACATGTAAACTACATGTATACGTCTATCGTCGGACATAAGAAAGGAGAGCTTCCCCCGGGCCTGTGCATGTGTTGTTCGTTGTGCGTGTGTAAATGTACACAACAAACTGACGACAAAACTGAGACAGACCTCTTTCGCTTCAGTCTTGCAGAATTTAAAGACGAATACAGGTAAATCGTGCATTATACTAACTGTTTGGTAAAAGTATCAAACGTTTCTTTTTATAAATAAGTGGCAGGCTTACAGGAATACAAAGAGGCGCAAGTTGAAAGTAATGGATATATCTCTGGAAGATGCCATCAGTCCAAGTTGTCAAATGAAATCAAAGATGACAGAAACAGAAGTTTTCCATACAAATGTTGGTGTTTCAAAGGAAGTTGGCATTCTTTCAGATAATGATATAGACGAGGTGGCTGTTTGTTATGAAGTTTCAACAAGCCAACATTCAAATGATTTTACTTCATCTACAGATTTTTTTAAATTCAGCACTTTATAACTGTCATTATGAACTTGGAATCAGAGAGAGACCGTCTTTCCATTGTCATTCATGCCATAGATTTTTGTTTCAGAATCAATGTTTCACATGGCGTTCACAAGAGAGCATGCGAAGTTTCCGACAGTCTTTAGGATTTGTAAACAAGTCGCGTAAGGCGAAAATACAATATTTAGTCAAGTAGCTGTGGAACTCACAGAATGAAAGTGAACGCAATGTAATTTTTCAGCAAGACCGTATACTCGTAGCATCGTCAGTCCACCGCTCTTGGCAAAGGCAGTGAAATTGACAAGAAGAGCGGGGTAGTAGTTGCGCTAAGAAGGATAGCACGCTTTTCTGTACCTCTCTTTGTTTTAACTTTCTGAGCGTGTTTTTAATCCAAACATATCATATCTATATGTTTTTTGAATCAGGAACCGACAAGGAATAAGATGAAAGTGTTTTTAAATTGATTTGGACAATTTAATTTTGATAATAATTTTTATATATTTAATTTTCAGAGCTTGTTTTTAATCCGAATATAACATATTTATATGTTTTTGGAATCAGCAAATGATGGAAAATAAGATAAACGTAAATTTGGATCGTTTTATAAATTTTTATTTTTTTTTACAATTTTCAGATTTTTAATGACCAAAGTCATTAATTAATTTTTAAGCCACCAAGCTGAAATGCCATACCGAAGTCCGGGCTTCGTCGAAGAGTACTTGACCAAAATTTCAACCAATTTGGTTGAAAAATGAGGGCGTGACAGTGCCGCCTCAACTTTCACGAAAAGCCGGATATGACGTCATCAAAGACATTTATCAAAAAAATGAAAAAAACGTTCGGGGATTTCATACCCAGGAACTCTCATGTCAAATTTCATAAAGATCGGTCCAGTAGTTTATCCTGTGAATCGCTCTACACACACACACAGACAGACACACACACACACACACACACACACACACACACACACACACACACACACACATACACCACGACCCTCGTCTCGATTCCCCCCTCTACGTTAAAATATTTAGTCAAAACTTGACTAAATATAAAAACCGATATAACCAAAGGCACACACACACACACACACACACACACACTTTGCTGGTTTGCTGATCAATGTCACAGGAAACGAATGAACAGCAGAAAGCGTGATGAATTCCTGGCCAGAAATCAGTCACAAAGACCTGAAAGTCTGCTGAATGGAACTGGTAAATGTACACATATGAACAGTTGTCAAAATTACTATGTAATACGATATTCGGGTTTTAAAATTGGTAGCAAATTACAACCAATAATGATGTTTTTTGCTTCGGCATTGAAACAATGTTCACTATTTACTAACAAAATAATTACGAAATAAACACAAAACCAAATCAGTGAGGCAGAGGGGACAAAAAGCCGAGCGGGTGTGTGTGTGTGTGTGTGTGCGTGTGTGTGTGTGTGTGTGCCTGTGTGTGTGTGAGTGTGTGTGTGTGTGCCAGTGTGTGTATGTGTGTGTGGGTGTGTGTGCGTGTGTGTAGAGCGATTGAGACCAAACTACTGGACCGATCTGTCGAACCCACAGAATAAAACTGCACGCACTGCAGTGTTTTCAGTCACGAGAATAAAACAGCTTCGTCAATCCACGCGGCAAGGAAGTCGCGCAATTTTTGCGTGCAACACGAAGTAAACAGACATGCAAGAAGAGCGACGGGTTCAAGTTTAGGTCGCTCCAGGAGAAAAATTCTTTTGGATGTTGGCCTTTAACTGTATAGGACGGTTGCCGGGTTGGGACTAATCCTATACTTTCCCTTGATCAGATCAAGTTTGTGCAAGTAACTTTGTAATAGGGAAGTTAGGTTCAAATTATGGACCTGAATGCTTTACTTTGCTTTGAACAGTCGTTTTTCTTTGCATATAATATAACAGTTTTGGTGTTTCTTCTTCGATATCATTCCAGGGTTTATTTTACAATCAGTAGCATAGTTTATGTGTCTGGCTTTGCAGCTAACACTCTAGATCAAAGTCTTTCGGTTTGACATAGGTCGTAACTATGCTAGCAACATGTAGTTAAGGGTATACACGGCTGTTCACATCCATGAGCACGAGTATTAACCATGTGCTACTTTTTGCTTCTACTTTATCACGCTGTGTTGAACACTGCTTACAGGACGGGTGTTAATAAGTGGAACTCTTTAGTACAAGCGCGTCACCAGTAAGTGTTTCTGGTTTACAACTCGTGTATGTTTTTTTCGTCTGCACAACTCACCCAGATATAGTGTGGTACAACTCCATGGTTGGGTTTTCAATCAGCCGCATGGTTTCTGTGCCTGGAATGGCTGTGCAACCCCAAACTCGTCGATCCCCAATTCGGAAGCTAATGAATACCGATTGTGATCTGAGAGTTTAGTGGTGGTCAGTTAGCTGTCTGTAAAGGACGTGTAGCCTGCAGGTTAAGTCGTAAGCCGTGTCAGATTATCGCGAAATTGATGAGTAAAACGCCGATTAAACCCTCTGGACACACTTGGGAGGGGGGGGGGGGGTAGGGAGGGCGGGAGGATCCGTCATCTTGTTGAACAGGCGGAAGGTGAAGAGAGGGGCGCTATTTCTGTCTTCCTTTATGTGATTATTTTGGTGTGTTTTTGTCTTTGATTCTTTTTTTAATTCTTATCTTTCTATCTTGTTCTTTCTTTCTTTCTTTCCTTCTTTCTTTCTTTCCTCATTTCTTTCTTTGTTCAATCTCTTATTCTTTCTTTCTTTCTTTCTTTCTTTCTTTCTTACTTTTGGTGATATATCTTTTCTTATCTGTTTCAATTGAGTGATCATGCAGTGTTATAGCTCAACCAAGTCAAAACCTTATATTTCCTGAAATGGCAAAATTGTTCACAGTCTGCCATTGAACCTGTTTTGAACAGTGAAATAACCCTTTAGTCCGAATCTAAAATTCACAACAGGGAATCTATTTGTAGAGGAAACAAGGGACAGTGCGGGCTGGTCAGGTTTGTTTTTTCTTATTTTAAGAACGCTTTGATATTATTTGGGTTTAGGCCTGCGCGCCGCAAATTGAACAGCATTGTTTTGGTGATTGTAATTTCCTTCCCTCATCAAAACGAGAAAGGGGCATGCAGGGGCACAAAGTCCCGGGGGGAGGGAGCTGAACCCCGGGGTACAGTCCTCCTGGAAACGGCAATCCAGACCCCGCTTTGTCCGCCTCAATTGCCAATCTTCCCCCCTTTCGTTCGATCCAACATGCTACCTCTGAGAGAACGCAGGCAGCGAAAAATAAAAATAAAACATGCATGTGCCCGCGCACACGCATGCACACAGATACGCACGCACGCATAGTATACACACAAACCGGCATTGACGAACACACACGCACATACACACACACATACACACAGACACACACAGACACAGGCACACATGCACACACACGCGCGCGCGCACTCACACACACACACACACACACACGTACATACACACACACACACACACACACACACACACGCACACGCACACACAAACGATTGGGGGTGGGGTGAGATTAGATTAAGTGTATCAATTTGCGAGTGAGACTTGTTAGATTAAACCTTCCTGACTTCTTGTTTTGTCCGGACTGCGAGTAAATTGATCATCAAGTGATTATGGAGTGCAGGCGATATGTCACCGGCTTGTTTATGTTGCCGTCCGCTTCCTGGACCAGAGTTTTGAAGGTTGTTGAGGGTTTGACAGACGATCGACATCGACAGATTGAAGTCACGACATGCACCCACGGGGCACCGTTAAGTGTCTAGCCTTTATGTGCAGGATGACTGGGGAAATCATGTGTTCAAAATCTTGTTATGGGTGTGAAATATTTGATGTAGCGATTTTTTTTTTAAAAGAAGCTGAGTTGTTGTGACATTCACGTTGCAGTGTGCAATAGTCCCGTTACTTTGATTTCCTTTTCTTGTTTTTTTTTATTGGGGGGGGGGGGGGGTAGGAGGTGAGAGTGTTATTGTGAAGTATTTGTGCTGCTGAACTACGTCCAGAGAGTAGTTTATCAAATTGTGCTTGGGTTCTGCTTCGGGTTTGGTCTGTGTCTGCGCAATGTTTTGCCCATTGAACACTCATGCAGTTTAGCCTACACTATATATCATGACAAATAAGGATGTTCTAATCCTGCTACGACGATGATTCGATATTGTGTAATCGTGAAGTTCTTGTTTTGCTGCCGAATTGTGTTGACAGTTGTGTAAATATTCAGTTCTGATTTTAATCCATTGGCCGTAGGGTGACTGCTGATGTTGACAATCGTTTGATGAAATACTCAGGCCTGCAATAATCCTGATGGAGCTTTGATGCTTTTTAGCGTTGGAATTCACTCAGACGTCGATAGCGCTTTGAGGTGTATTTCAACAATTAAATCGACCAGCAATAAACACTGTTTTCTTCACAGTCAGATGCAGGCCTCCGCAGCACTTAGAGGTTGATAGTAACAATCGACGCTCAGTGAACACACAGCTGTTTTCACGCCAGCTGAAGCAACAGCCAGGACCGTACACCAGCACGCCGTCACACAAGAGTTAAAACCAAAGAGTTTGCTGGTAAATAAGAGTTAACTTTGCTGGTAAATAAGAGGTAAACATCGTTGGTAAATCAGTAATTAAAGAGTCAAACTTAAACATCGCCGGCGTCCCGCCTCGCCTTGTAGAAGAGCAGAGATTGAAGAGGACTCTTGTCTACAAAGACGTATCGGCTCCCCCTTCTCTTTGAACATTCAGCCAGCCTTCCCGATGTGTTGCACTTAGTAGGTATTATAGTAGTCGAGTGGCCGTACAGTTCTCAAGAGGCGTTGGTAGCGTGTTAAATTAGCTGTTCGTGTTGAAAATTACATCCCTTATAGGCCTCCGAAGATGGAGTACAGTTGCCCATAAGGCGTGGTGTTTGAAGACGGGGGGTCTTGTAATCGTTTCTTCTTTCTTTATTTGGTGTTTAGCGTCGTTTTCAACCACGAAGGTTATATCGCGACGGGGAAAAGGGGGAGATGGGATAGAGCCACTTGTTAATTGTTTCTTGTTCACAAAAAGACTAATCAAAAATTTGCTCCAGGGGCTTGCAACGTAGTACAATATATTACCTTACTGGGAGAATGCAAGTTTCCAGTACAAAGGACTTAACATTTCTTACATACTGCTTGACTAAAATCTTTACAAAATTGACTATAATCTATACAAGAAACTCTTAACAAGGGTAAAAAGAGAAACAGAATCCGTTAGTCGCCTCTTACGACATGCTGGGAAGCATCCGGTAAATTCTTCCCCCTAACCCGCGGGAGGTCTTCCAATCGTCCCTGCATGCTTGATGACAGAGCGGTCCTATCTGTACTGAAGGACTTTGCGAGTGTTTAGGGCGGGTATACTTAACAACAACAACACCCGTAAGTGAGGAAATTAGTTCTTATGATAAAGCATCTACACAGAGGCGACGGCATGCAGTTCTTTCTGAAATGCTCACCTTTTTAGCTTTATTGTTTCTGAAGATGTGTGTGAAGGGTTCCAACAGGTTGTGGCTGCTACTCAAAGAGGGTGGGGTTTGGGCTGTTTAACTTGCACAATTGATGTTTTCTCTCTTGAAATTCTACAGTAAATTGTGATCAGTTTATTTCATTGAATAAATATAGACGTAGCTTTGCCTTTGCTTGATCAGTTTTGTACGGTGTGTTAGAAAATGAAGCCTTCTAAGAAACGACAGCTGTGAAGTGTGTCATTGGAGCCAAACATGGCATTCCATGACAACAATTTGATTCATCCAAAGGCGTTTTGTGTTGACAAAATCTGTCCCTTTGATATTTCTATGCGTTCTATATCAGCAATATAAAAAAAAACACGTTCTTAGGTGCGGTTAATATTCCTGGTATGCGTACAAAGCTGATTTTAAATCACGTGACTTTACAGTGCAAAACGTATAACTTGTATTGCGTGGCCTACTAACGCGATTTATGTCTTACCCCTGCTACTCCGTTCTGACACGCCCTATACGACAGCGATTATAAACCGACACACTTGTAGCTGGCTCGAATTAATTTTGTTTTGGTAAACACCGTTAGCCCATAGGGTTTCCGGCTACTGGCTATCATGTTAGGGCTCACGGGCTTGACGTTGTAGTTTTGTCTTGAAGTGAAGCTTGAAGTTTGTTTCGCTTTCTCTTTGTCTGTCCCTATCTCCCGATGCCGTAACCAGATTGTCGGTGGCATGAGAGTCACAACAAGGCACGCGAGGCAACAACATTCCATTAGCTGCAGTTAAAATGTTGACGGTTAAGATATCGGGGTACACAACCCTCCAACGGGTGGATTGTTTAGACACGGGTAATCAGGCGAGGGGGAGGAATCAGGGTCGGGTGGGTGATACCCGTACCCGGGGTGGGGGCGTGGGTAACGGAGCTGACAGGCTGGCATTGTACGCAGGATCAATATTTTGAGGGGGATGTTTTGGGGAGTGAGGGGATCTAGACACGGCGAAACCTCACGTTCGTTTCCTCTCCTATGTTGCAGGGCTTCCAGCGACTTGGTTCGTCAGAGCGCTACCCCGAGGCACAATCCTCCTCACCCCTTGCACAGGCTGAGCTAGCAGAAGACGCGACACTCCGTTACAACTGTTGAACCACACAGCACGTTTCGCTGTCGTGCGCTGCCTGCCTGAGCTTCTTACTATAGAGAGCTGTCTCTTTTCGTTACTGGAAGCTGACAAGAGGAAAGACACAAATCTTTGTCACTGCTTGGAATATATTGTGTTTTGACGATGTGCTGCTGATTTTATTTCGAGGAAGAGACTTTAAATCCGTGTGTGTGCCTAGTTCAGCAGCAGATACAAACCAAGGAGATAAAGTGAAGTAAGGACAGCCATGAAGGTTTTTCACAAAAGAATCTTATACTCTTGATATTCAGCAGTTTCTGAATATCAAACTTTTCACAGACTGTGTTCAAACGGACATACGCGTAGGCGTATCAGAATGAAAACAACGTACAAAATGATCCGGCTTGTGTCTCTCGTGACTCTAGCGCTGCTGGTACAGAGCCAGAGCCAGGATTTCTTCAGGCTGACCTACAACATCACGGAGGAGCAAGAACCAGGCATCTTCGTAGGCAACACTGCTCTGGACACTGGGCTCTTCAACAGCGCGAACAGCCAGGACTTCCAGGACCTCAAGTTCGAGCTGTTCGCCAGCGGAGACGACAACGCCAAGTTCTTTTCTATCGACGAACAGAACGGCGTGGTGCGGACCAAGGCTCGTATCGACAGGGAGGCTGTGTGTGGCAACGAGGTGGACTGCACCATGATCCTCAACATGGGCGTGTACAGGAAGACCTCCCAGGATGGCGAGTTCGACTTCTACCGGTCCATCGAGGTGGTGGTCCGGGTGGAGGACAGGAACGACAACGCACCTGAGTTCCCCCAGAAAGTGGTGACCCTCGCCTTGCCGGAGAACATGCCGGCACCGTACAAGCTTTACACCAGCGTGGCCACGGACCCGGACAAGGAGGGTCCCAACTCCAACATCACCTACGATTTCGAAAGCACGTCGGACATCTTCTCGCTAGAAGTGGAGCGGAACCCGGAGAACGGCTTGACGGACCTGATCGTCAAGGTCAACCAGATGTTGGACAGAGAAGCTGCGGATTCCTACTACGTCAGAATCGTGGCGTCCGACGGTGGCTCCCCCAGGCAGTCGGGGTCCGTTCTCATCAACATCGCCGTCACGGACCGCAACGACAACGCCCCTGTCTTCATGTCCTCCAACTACACCGTCAACGTCAACGAGAACGCCTCCATCCGCGAGCCTATTCTGATCGTGTCCGCTGTTGACCAGGACATTAACGACAACGGCCAGGTCCTGTACAAGCTGGGTGCGCGTGTGGACGACGAGATCAAGCAGCACTTTCAGATCGGGGAGACTGACGGCAAGGTCTACCTCACCCGGCCCGTCGACTTCGAGACCAAGGACAAGTTCGTCTTCGTCATCGATGCCTTGGACAGAGGCAACCCACCCCAGTCTTCCTCCGCCTACATCATCGTCAACATCATCGACGTCAACGACAACGCCCCGGAGATCTTCCTCAACCTGTCCCCCGATGGCACGGACATCACGGAGCACGAGCCAGCGGGCAAGTTCCTCGGGCACTTCTCCGTGTCTGACCAGGACTCCGGTGTCCATGGCGACGTGGTGTGCGAGATCGACGACCCCAACTTCAGGCTGGACCCCTTCGAGGGTCAGCCCAACGTGTACAAGATCGTGCTGGCCATGCCGCTAGACCACGAGGACCTTCCCCGACGCCAGGTCGCCATCCGCTGCCGCGACAGCGACAAGAACCCGCTGCTGGCCACCAAGACGTTCGAGGTCAAGGTGTTGGACATCAACGACAACGCTCCGCACTTCCACACCGCCACCTTCAGAGGCTCTGTCATGGAGAACGAGGCGCCCGCCACCAACGTCGTGCAGCAGACACTCACCGACGCCAGCGGCAGCAGCAACGTGCTGAGGATTGTGGCCGAGGACCTGGACAGCGGGGACAACGGGAGGGTGACGTACTCCATCCCCGTGCCCACCAACTTCTCCATCGACGCGCTGACCGGGACCCTCAGCACGCTGGTGACGTTCGACCGCGAGGTGCAGGCCCAGTACACCTTCCCCGTCGTGGCGGAAGACCACGGGGAAAGCCCGCTCTCCGCCACCGCCACCGTCATCATCACCATTCAGGACAAGAACGACCACCCGCCGAAGTTCGCGCAGCCCATCTACTTCCTCGATGTGCAGGAGAACATGGAGCCCGGGTCGGTGTGCGGAACGATCATGGCGCTGGACGAAGACTCCGGCTCCAACGCCAGGGTGGTGTACTCTATCGTCCGTGACGACGACAGCAGCAGGTTCTTCTCTGTTAACCGCGACACCGGGGAGGTGACCACGAACCAGCTGCTGGACCGGGAGACGAGGGACTCCTACTCCTTCACGCTGGAGGCGCAGAACCCGTCCAACGCGGACTTCAGGGACACCACGCGGGTCATGGTCAGCGTGGTGGACGACAACGACCACCCCCCGGTCATCAGCAACCCCTCCCCCACCAACAACACAATCACCCTCCCCAACAACACCACCGTGGGGTCCCTCATCCTCAGAGTGCGAGCCACGGACGGCGACGATCCTAAAGACACCTCGTTTGAGTACACCATCCCTGGCAGCGCGAAAGGAAGCCTGTTCCAAGTCATCACCGTCACTGGAGAACTCATCTTGGCCAGAGAGATTCGCCCGCAGGACGCCAAGACCCACGAACTCCTCATCGTCGTCAGCGACGGGGGTTCGAACCCGCGGTCAGCCACGGCTACACTTTTGGTGACCATTCCGGCGGAGGGCATGCCAGCGGCGGCCACGGCCAACATTCTGAACGAGCCCAACGTCATCATCATCGTCGTCATCATCGTGGTGACGTTGCTGGTGGCGATACTGGTCTTCATCGCCATTTGCTGCATCTACCGCAGAGACAGGAAGAGGACGGCGGGTCGACAGCAGCAGAGACACGTGAGTCTGTGTGTTTGTTTGTTTGTCTACATTCGGGACTGTTTGTGTGTGTGTGTGTGTGTGTGTGTGTGTGTGTTTGTTTGTTAAATTTTGGGACGGTTTCTTTATGAATTTGGGGACTGTTCGTTTGTGTGTTTGTTTAAAAAAAATATTTTCGGGACGGCTTCTTTGTTTGTTTGTTTGTTTGTTTGTTAGTATTTTATCTTTTTAGACGATTTTTTTGTTGTTGTCTAATTTAGGGACTGTGTGTTCATTCATATGATTGACCCACAAACACGCACTAGTTTTCAACACCTCTTTGCTGACCAGGTGAAGGACAAGATGTACCAAGCTGCCCACTGGGTGAGCACCCACTCCCTGCCCCCCGGTGACCCCAACGGATCCCCCGTTCACGAGACTTCGCGAAGTTCTGACGGCATGGGGGATAAGAAGGGTAAGAAGGAAGTCAGCTTCTCTCTGGACGAAGACATGGAGAAGGAGGGAGACCCCGACACCAGTGGGTCCCTGGGGTCCGTTTTCTCTGCTCCCACTTCTGGCGCTCCTGATAACAACAATTTGGTGAGTATTTGGTGTGGTGCTTGGTCATTTGTTGTTGTTGTTGTTACTTTGGAAAACAACATATTTTTTGTCGCATCGTACGTGAAGTACTGACTGACAGTGGTTTGATTTGATGTGATGTCTGTCTGTCTGTCTGTCTGTCTGTCTGTCTGTCTGTCTGTCGTGTGTCTGTCCGTCTGTTTTGTTACCCACCTTTTTAACGCAAATCTCTGATGCCGTCCAAGTCGCTCCTGATTGTTGTTGTGCTTTTCTGTTTTCTATCTCTCACTCTATGTGTCAATTCCTTTTTCCGGGCCAGGCTGTAGAGCTATTCTTCTCTTTGTCTAGCTGTTTAGTCATCATTGTTTACACTTGTGCTTCCGTTTGATTTTCTATCCGATTGAAATTTGAATGTCAGTTGACTACAAAGTTTTGAAATGAGATTAGTTCATACAACCCAGCATTTCCCCTTTCACTCCGTTACCAATCCGTGTTCAACATTGTCAACATTTCACGCAACACTTGCATAAGATAGACCCAGGTGGGCTTCCTGTTACAGCTCTCTCTCAAAACAGTAAACCCTCTAACCGCATAACGTCGATAGTAAAAACCAGAGCTACGGACATCGTGTGTTTTTTTCTCACCGCCTCCAAGTGTACACACCTTTTCTGCAGGCGTTCAAAGGGCGTGAAGAAGGTGAAATACCTGGCTGAAGCAGGTGTGTTAGGGCAGGTGAGTGGCAGTGGAGGGGCAGGTAAGGGCAGGTAAGGGCAGCTTGGTCCGGGTGTTGAAGATTAGGTGCTGAAGTGGTCAGAAGCACTTTACCTGCTTCCGTGGTCGACTGCTGAGATGTTTGATCGTGAAGTTGGGGGGAAATCTTCAGCTTTCTCTCCTACCCACCCACCCACCCCCACTCCTTGTTTTCCCCCTTTTTTTTTTTTATTTGCATGAATTAATCAGGAAAGTCCTCTTTTTCTTGTTCTTGTCAGAGCAATATTGTATTCGAAGTGGTGCCTTCTCCTGTTTCATTCTATTGTGTTCTTTTTTCGAAAACGGATTGCCTTTGTGCTAAGACGCTTAACACTACAATCAGGCTACCACAACGTTGATCTGAGTGTACAATTAGGCTACCAGAACGCTGATCTGAGTGTTTAATTAAATTGTTAAATTACTCAAACTAGAGGAAAAAGCAGTAACATTGCCGGGGATCGAAATACAGAAGAAGGAAAAGAGTTCATTTAATATTCCTCTGACGGTTGCGTTGTACTACATTTTTGCATAACAAAACTGTTGTGATCTTACAGACACTTTTTGTTTTAACGAATTTTTTTTTTATCTCGTTGGCGACAATTTCAGTTCAGGTAGTTCAACATCATCTCCAAAACAAACAGTTCTGTCTGCATATGCGGCATAGGTAGAGGTAGTTCTCGGAAGAACAAAAGCTGGTAGACTGCAAATTATCTCCAAAGAAAACTGCTAGGGATTGCAAGAGCCGCATAGTTCCACGGAAAGAGAAGAAGTTCTGCAAACATACCAACCTTAGCGACAGTAGCAGGAAGGAGGTCTACAGGTATTCCACGGGAGTTGAGGGAAGGGGTGGGGGTAACCCGGGGGGGTGGGGGGGTGGGGAGGGGGGTGGGTAACCCCAGCAGGTGTAAACAGCTCGACTATTAGCACAAGTGTTGGGAAAGTAGAAATATTGGTACAAGCCTTTGTGACTCGCACAAAGCAACCTACCGCTGGTTTACCCGTAGGCACCCTGTTGAAAACCTTTCTGGCTTCCCCCACAGAAGCTATGACCAGCGATCTTCTATACTACAGTCCTGGTCTGGCTTTTCGCATTCAGCGGAGGTGCGGGACCAGTTCTGTCGTATTGGATGAAAAGGACCAATGCAATAACAGAAAGCCATGACCATGAATCTGGTTATTGACACCATAGCAAACGGTGGAACTTTTGAAAACCAATTACGATTAAGTTTCACAGCGTTTGGTCAAGAAAAGTATACCTTGTCGGTCTTTATGGTTTTCAGAGGTTTTAACGAAAGTAAATACAATAATGCAAACAGTTGTTTTTGACATTGTTGCCACGAAACAGAAAGTTATACATCCACCTTTCCCTGGGGGAAAAAAAACCGTCTTCTAATGTATTATTTTGTAACCTGGTGTTAGTTCAGTTCATTTCCACCGTAAGCGGCGTATGGCTGCCTGAATGGCGGGGTAAAAACGGTCATACACGTAAAAACATGAGTAAAGGTGAGAGTTTCAGCCCATGAACGAAGAAGAAGAAGAAGCTCAGTTCAGAAAACGTTCCATTTTATTGTGATGAGAAGGCCAATACTTAAACACACGCTAAAAAGCGCCCAAAGCAGCCATCATTCTCATGGTCAGTAATCTACCAACAAAGGATCTAGATTTTTATCTTTTAAAGCAGTGTGAGTAAATTGTATAGCTCACGGGATTTGGCTTGACCTAAAGCTACCACTCCTCTCACTTACATAGAGGGGGAATCGAGACGAGGGTCGTGGTGTATGTGTGTGCGTGTGTGTGTGTGTGTGTGTGTGTGTAGAGCGATTCAGAGGAAACTACTGGACCGATCTTTATGAAATTTTACATGAGAGTTCCTGGGTATGATATCCCCGGACGTTTTTTTTCTTTTTTTCGATAAATGTCTTTGATGACGTCATATCCAGCTTTTTGTAAAAGTTGAGGCGGCACTGTCACACCCTCATTTTTCAATCAAATTGATTGAAATTTTAGCCAAGCAATCTTCGACGAAGGCCGGACTTCGGTATTGCATTTCAAATTGATGGCTTAACAATTAATTGAGGACTTTGGTCATTAACAATCTGAACATTGTAATTAAAAAAAAACATTTTATAAAACGATCCAAATTTACGTTTATCTTATTTTTCATCATTTTCTGATTCCAAAAACATATAAATATGTTATATATGGATTAAACACAAGCTCTGAAAATTAAAAATATAAAAATTATGATCAAAATCAAATTTCCGGAATCGATTTAAAAACAGTTTCATCTTATTCCTTGTCGGTTCTTGATTCCAAAAACATATAGATATGATATGTTTGGATTAAAAACACACTCAGAAAGTTAAAACGAAGAGAGGTACAGAAAAGCGTGCTATGCAGCACAGCGAAACCACTACCGCGCTAAACAGTCTCGTCAGTTTTACTGCGTTTTGCACGAGCTGTGGACTACGGTCATTGTGAAAAAATGCAGTGCGTTCACTTTCATTCTGTGAGTTCCACAGCTTGACTAAATGTGGTAATTTTGCCTTACGCGATTTGTTCTTCTTCTTCTTCTGCGATCCCAGCCACTCCTCTCGCAATAAAGGGATATTGAAGTTAAAGAATCATCGTCGAATCAGTCTGTACTAAATCCCTTCAACAATAGAGAGAGAGAGAGAGAGACTGAAGTGAAAGAATTATCTTCGAATTAGTCAGTAGTACAACCCAACCATTTTCCGAAAGGTACTGTTTAACCCTGCAGAGGCTTAACAAAATCGTCGTCCTCTGCTGCTGTTCCTTTTACCTCCCCCCGCTGTTGTAACTGTGGTTTTGTTCGCCCCCCTGCCGATGTAACCGTAGTTTTTCTCGCTCTTTTGTCGCTGTAAGAGCGGTTTTGGGAACAGCATTCCCCCGTAGAGTCTTCTTTCCCCTGTCGCGCCTGTTGACAGGGTGAAATTAGCCGTACACATGTCTCCCGTTCCCTTGGGGCACAGCGAAAATGAACAAGTCGCGTAAGGCGAAAATACAACATTTAGTCAAGCTCAGTCGAACTCACAGAATGAAACTGAACGCATTGCATTTTTTCCGCAAGACCGTACACTCGTAGCATCGTCTGTCCACCGCTCGTGACAAAGGCAGTGAAATTAACAATACAGAAAAGCGCGGTAGCGGTTGCGCTGAGGAGGATAACCCGCTTTTCTATATCTCTATTCGTTTTAACTCTAGCTCTCTGAACGTGCTTTTAATCCAAACATATCATATCTATATGTTTTTGGAATCAGGAACGGACAAGGAATAAGATGAAATTGTTTTAAAATCGATTTCGGAAATTTAATTTTAATCATAATTTTTATATTTCTAATTTTCAGAGCTTGTTTTTAATCCGAATATAACATAATTATATGTTTAATTTTTGGAATCAGAAAACAATGAAGAATACGATAAACGTATTTTTGGATCGTTTTATAAAAAAACAATTTTCAGATTTTTAATGACCAAGCCTCCAAGCTGAAATGCAATACCAAAGTCCGGCCTTCGTCGAATATTGCTCTGCCAAAATTTCAATCAATTTTATTGAAAAATGAGGGTGTGACAGTGCCGCCTCAACTTTTACAAAATGCCGGATATGACGTCATCAAAGACATTTATCGAACGCATAAAAAATATATCCGGAAATATCATTCCAAGGAACTCTCATGTAAAATTTCAAAAAGATCGGTCCAGTAGTTTAGTCTGAATCGCTCTACACACACACACACACACACACACACACACACACAGACAGACAGACACACACACACACACACACACAGACAGACAGACACACACACACACACACACGCATACACCATGACCCTCGTCTCGATTCCCCCCTCTATGTTAAAACATTTAGTCAAAACTTGACTAAATGTAAAAAGCGCCGAGACTTCAGTTCCGATTTGTTAAGGAGTCCGTTTTACTTCTGCTCTTCTGTTTCGTTCTGTCATTCTGTGTTGTTCTTCTGGCGTTTTTGTTATTCGCCCTGTCATCTGTTACATTGCTGTCTCTGTCTTTTGCGCTCTCTGTGTCTATGTCTCTCAGTCTTTCTCTGTCTCTATGTCTCTGTCTCTCTCTCTCTTTTTCTCTCTCTCTCTGCATATAAAAAATAACAATGTGTCTTGTGAGCTCTTTGCCGATGACAGTTCCCTTCACTCGTCCTCAAAAACGTTAAATCAGGTGCAATACGATCTTCAACAAGGAATAAATTATGTTTTTAAATGGTGCGTTCAAAATAAAATGACATTACACCCTAAGAAATCAAATAGTATGGTCATGACATCCAGACAGAAACACCAGAGAGCACCCCTTATTCTTAACCTTAAGCTGAACACTGATCCCATAGAGCAGGTTATAATCACACAAGGTATTAGGAATCGTAGTTGACCAGGAGCCTCGGTGGAATGTACATATCAATAATATTTGCAAAAAGCTCTCCAAAAATCTGTATCTTTTATCCAGATTAAAACCCTTTGTAGAAGCGGAAGGTCTAAAAATGTTTTTTGTGGCACACTGCCAATCTTTTATCAATTATGCTTCTACTGTATGGTGCAGTGCGAGCGAAAATCTGCTTAAAAAATTAAATTCCCTGCACAGAAGAGGGGAAAAGCTAATTGTTAATAACCCGTATCTGTCAACGTCAGAAAAGCTTAAAGCTGCTAGTTTACTTTCACTGCAGGAGCAGTTTGACTATAACATTGCAGTGTTAATGTACAAGGCACTCCATGGGCTAGCACCACCATACTTGAATGCATTCATAACCGAGGCTCCTGAGAGATACGGATCAGATAAATATCTACTACCAAGGACCCGTGTAGATCTATATAAAACTAGTTTTGCCTTTGCTGGGCCGTCAAGATGGAACTCTCTTCCTTCGAATGTTAAAACTTGCAAATCTGTAAATATTTTTAAATCTTCTTTAAAAAAACATCTAAACTGTTCTCTGTAAGTACACACCCGCGGTGACATAATCATGTGAATCGTATACTATATTAATATTACTATATAATGATATTCACGTCATATTACATATTCATAGCATATAGTATTCATATTGTTTTACTTCGTATATTAGATTTTGTGTTTCGTGTGGCCGTGGTGCTTATGCTTATTTACTGTACATTTACATGTTATGCCTATATGAATTCATTATATTATGTTGTTTATATGCGTGCGGATGTGTTAGTGTGAATGTAAAGGGCACGTTGTAAGATTAGGCCCTTGGCTTAAAATGTTTACCCTTTATGTCAATAAAATGTTCTAAGTCTAAGTCTCTCTCTCTGTCTCTCTCTCTGTCTCTCTCTCTGCCTCTCTCTCTCTCTCTAACTTGTTTCTGTCTTTCCCCCCCTCTCTCTCTCTCTCTCTTTCTCTCTCTCTCTCTCTCTCTCTCTCTCTGTCTCTCTGTCTCTCTCTGTCTGTCTCTCTCCTTCCTTTTCCTTTTCTTTTGAGAAATGATATATTTTCTCTTTCTTTGCATCTATCTCTCTGTTTCTTCTTCTTCTTCTTGTCGATCACTCAGATGGAAACGCCGGTTCTCCGCGCAAATGTTGCCGTGCGCTGTAGGTCGTCCAGACTGCCACTGATAGAGCTTCCCGTGCACCGTGGTCGCGTCCGCCCAGATCTGGCTCCTGAGGCCATCGTGTAGTGGGCAAGTCTGCAGCAGGTGTTCCGTTGTCATGCTGCCTGTTTGACAAGGGCACTGGTCTGACTGGCCAATTCTGAACGTGGTGAAAAGGTGGTGGTTCATTCGGTTGTGGCCTGTCCGCAGCCTGAATATGAGGACCTGCTCAGACCTTGTGAGCAGGTGAAAGGCGTCGTTTTTGTTGTAGTGTGGGTGCTGCTGCAACCACTTTTTGTGTTGCTTGGCCTTGATGATGGTCTTGGCTTCTTTGAAGGTGGTTGATCTGTCATTCTGGTCCTTCGTAGTGCCCTCCTTTGCCCGAGTATCTGCGGCTTCGTTGCCTAGTATGTTGCAGTGAGAGGGGACCAATTGCAGCACGACTGTGTGGGCTCTGCACAGGGAGGTCAAGGCGGATGACAGGTCATTCAGTTCTTTGTCTCTGGCAGTGTCTAAGGCCTGCAGGACTGACTTTGCGTCGCTGAAGAACACAACGTTGTTGGAGGAGAGTGGACTGTGCTCAATGTGAGCTGCACCTGTCTGGAGCGCTACTGCTTCAGCCTTGAAATTGGTGGAGTAGAGGCCGGTAGCGAGGGAGATGTGTTCTTCTTCTCGACCTCCTGGGTACTTTATGTAGATTCCGGCACCACCACTTCTGACAGCCTGGTCGGCAGATCCGTCAGTGTATACATGAGTCCATTGGTGTTGGGGGTAGGAGTTGTGGATGTGTTCAATGGTGAGAGACTTCAGTTCAGCACAGCTCTGGGAGTCTTTCTTGCCAACGCCAGGAATACTGCAGCGTATCTGGGGTCTCCCTTCATCACTCCAGCTTGGGTTTTCAAGGTATTGGGGGATATCTTTGGGTTGCTGGTCCAGGATATATTGGTGTCTCCTTTCCAACACCCTCGTCTGGTGGATGAAGCTTCCTCTCTTCAGTCTTCCTTTTGTTGGTTGACACAGTCTGTCTTTCTTGGGGTGAGTTGGGAGTCGTTTTAATTTAGCTGCATGTGTGAGGAGTTTGGTGTCCCTTCTGTCTTCCATGGGCTCAAGGCCCATGATGTTTTCCAGCTCTTGGATAGGGGTTGACCGCATGGCGCCAGTGATGATTCTGGCCGCCTGGTTCTGCACCTTGCTGACTCTGTCAAAATTTGACTTGGCTGCTGTGCCCCATGCTGTCACTCCGCACTCAAGTACTGGTCTGACGCTGCCCACGTACATCTTCTTGAGGATTGCTGCATCTGCGCCCCACGTTGTGCCAGTTAGCTTTTTCATTAGTGCTAACCTTAGCTTGGCTCTGGCTTCGACTTTCTCTGTCTGCTGTTTCCAGGTGAGTCGCCTGTCAAAGGTCACGCCAAGGTACGTGGGGGTGTTGTCAGCCTGCAGCGTCTGTCCGCAGAGCTTGAGGTTGGCCTTCAGTTCTTTCGGGGACAGACTAAAGATCGTGTAAGTGGTCTTCCTGGTGTTGATGTTGACGAGCCACTTCTTTGTCCAGTCCTCAAGCACTTTCAGCGCCTCTTGCATCCTGTAGTGTTCTGTTGTGATGTGCTCTTCCGAGCACCAGAGTGATCTCTCTGTTTCAATTGCTAACCTTCTAGCATCGCTCCCTCTTATGTCTTTGTTCACAAAACGTTTCCACTTTTCCTTTCCTTTTAAAATCAAACCTTTATAATTCCCCCGTTCAAGTCTCATATTCGTTCTCCAGATTACAGAGCTGGTTTCGCCAGCATGACCCGCAAAAAGTGCACCAGAGAAACATCAAAAGAGTATAGAACAGTCGGCGGCTACCAGAGTAATTGCCCTTGGTGATGGAATCTTCAGTCTTCGAGGAGCCGGCTTTGATTGAACGGGCGACTGGCTAAAAGCGTGTAATCACAAGATGTTGAAACAAGAGGGGCTAAAGATAGAAGACGGGAAATCAAGCGGAAGTGATCAATAGCCATTGATTGTGTTGATCTTTTTTGAGCTGAAGATCATTGACAAGCTCTTTTATCTTCTTCCTCAAAATGGTGTCACCTTCTTGCTTCCTTGTCGTCCTGATCTTATGTCTATCGTCGCCGTTCTGTCTTTTGTTCTGATTGTTCAGTTTTTGTTTCTTTGGTTTCTTCCTTTTTCTTACTCTTTTTCCTGCCTTCCTTCCTTTATTTCTTTTTTGTTCCTCTCTTTCTTTCCTGTTGTCTTTCTTCCTTCCATCTTTTTTGTTCCTCTCTTTCTTTCCTGTTGTCTTTCTTCCTTCCATCTTTTTTGTTCCTCTCTTTCTTTCCTGTTGTCTTCCTTCCTTCCATCGTTTTTGTTCCTCTCTTTCTTTCCTGTTGTCTTTCTTCCTTCCATCGTTTTTGTTCCTCTCTTTCTTTCCTGTTGTCTTTCTTCCTTCCATCGTTTTTGTTCCTCTCTTTCTTTCCTGTTGTCTTCCTTCCTTCCATCGTTTTTGTTCCTCTCTTTCTTTCCTGTTGTCTTCCTTCCTGCCATCGTTTTTGTTCCTCTCTTTCTTTCCTGTTGTCTTTCTTCCTTCCATCTTTTTTGTTCCTCTCTTTCTTTCCTGTTGTCTTTCTTCCTTCCATCGTTTTTGTTCCTCTCTTTCTTTCCTGTTGTCTTTCTTCCTTCCATCTTTTTTTTTTCCTCTCTTTCTTTCCTGTTGTCTTTCTTCCTTCCACCTTTTCTTCCTTTTTTCCCTTCTTTCTTTTTTTCGTCTTCGTCATCTTATTCCTTCATTTTTGTCATCCCAGCCATCTTTCTTTTATTCCTTTCTCTCCATTTCGTCACCGCCTTCTTACTTTATTCATTACTTACCCCTTCTTCCGTCTTTCTATTTGTATGTCTTTCATAGTTTTTGTTCTTCCTTCTCTTCGTTACTTCGTTCCTTGATTCCTTCTTTCCTTTAGTCATCCCTTCCTTCTTTTCTTTGTTATTTCTTTCCTTTCTTTCTTTGCATCTGTCAATCTTTCTTTCTTTCTGTTCTTTCTCTTTTGTTTTCATGACTTCGTTCTTTCATCCCTTTCTTTTTTTTCTGTCTTTCGCCAAAGTCTTTGCAAACATTATAAGATGTTTGATGGGTTGTTGACAGACCAGCTTTTTTGTCGGTCCGAGGGGGAGCATATCGTCTTTTGTTTCATATTTATTGACCAAGGCCGAAGGCCGCGGTCAATAAATATGAAACAAAAGTCGATATGCCCCCCGAGGACCGACAAAAAAGCTGGTCTGGCAACACACCATCAAACATCGTTTTTGTCATCATTTTGGTGGTTCAACATTAAGTGAAAAATCAACACAGGGAGCCATGGTTTAAAACGCGAGTTCTGTTATTATAATGCATGTTCGGGGCCCCAGCACGTTGTTCAAAGCTGGCGTGCGAAAGCAACTTACTGTGTGTGATTTGAGATTATAATGTTGAGACAAGTATGTCAGGTTTGACATGCGAAGTTCTGTAGGTTCCGACTACAGAGTGGTGTGTGAAACCAACAGTAAGCGCCTTTGAGACGATAGTGCCCACATGTTGCATTCGAGCGATGGGATTGTCGTATTTCAAACGATGTGATTTGCTTGCACAGTCAGCGTTGACCATCTCACAACAGATCTGTTATGTGGATTATCGTGCGACGTTCGAGTCGGGGGCAAGGAATCGCAGGAAGCAAAGATGAGTCTTTTTCCATTGTCACCTTTCTTTCCGGTTGTTGGTGCATATAATATTGTGCGGACAAAATGATGCGACGGCGAGTGTTTTTTGCCTCCAAGATTTTGTGGTGTGGGTATTGTTTTGCTCGTTTCATACCCACACCAAAACCTGAAACACACCCCACCCCACCCTCCCCCTCCCTCACAATCAGTCCATGAACACAAACACTGACACACACACATTAATGATCAAGTTACCCCCCCCCCCAACCCTTCACTTGCACACCTGCAACGCAGACGATCATATTATTGATTAAATATAGGTCAGTGTTGGGTTTTTTGTTCTTGTTTGTGTTATTGCAGAATCGGTTTTCTCTTATTGCTACACGTGTCTCTTCATTACATTTCACCATCGCCCTACCACCCTGCCCCTCTCGGTATTCCACCCCTCGGTTTTCAGTGGTAAATATTAGTAATCGAATATATTGAAGCTACGTTGAGTCAAAGGTCACAGAAGATTTGCATCGTGCAGCACTGCACGAATTGGGTCAAAGGACACAAACGATTTGCGTCGTGCCGCGAAGGAAAGATAATCGCGATCTTGTTTCTCATTGCCTCTCTGTTTTTCATTAGACTTGTCATTCTGCTTGCTCGGCTTTGTCAGATGTCTTCATTTCTTGTTGCTATGTTCTTTGCTTTTTTATTATTATTTTTTTATTTGCGCTTAGTTTATCGATACAACGTCTTGTGCACGGGTCAAAATGTGTGTGTCAGCGGTCAATTGGTTTGACTTAAACTTGACGTTCGCATAGTGTTTCTCCAAACAGAGATACACGCACTCCATGACTTTGTGAGAAGATAAAACATATCGATAGGTTTCATTTGTTTGCGATAAAGCATAAATGTATGACCTTTGATGAGGTAGTTTTGTTTTTTGTTTACATTTGCCAGTTTGCCAGTTCGTATTTGGAACTTGGCGAAGCAGTGTCGTCTGTTTAGGTCTGGGGAAACGCCAATGAAAAGAGCCGAAGAATCCTCGAGCGTTTCTATTGGGTTTGCTTTTGATTATCCATGTAATAGGGCTTCCTGCAACTATGGTAACCGGGGATTTATTCCCCGGGGAACATGAGATTTATTTCCCAGGTGCTTGTGAATGAAAACTCGTGAAAATGATGACAATGCATTTTGCTGGCTGTGTCCCCCTCTCTATCTAAACCCCTACATTTGTTTTCTCTAAGTGTGTTTGTCCTTGCTGAACTTGTCATAATCTGTTTCACTTATTTACCTTTTGGTATTTTTGATTTGTGTTTACATCTCTGTGTGCGTCAGAGCATTGAATCGGAACCTCCCTTTCTGTCTTTGTCTGACGTCGCGTGAGGGGTGCTATTTTCATATATTTTCTGATCGCGCGATTGCCTTTGAAACATTGTTGTCGTCTTTTTCTCAAGAAATGGCGCGTTTGATGCTGGTATTAGATGGATATCTTCACGAATCTTTGGTGCAGTGGGCGCGTTTCTGTTCAGCTCTAGCCATGTGTGGACTTGTGAGAATAAAAACGATAGCCTTTCCCAATACACACAAAAGACTCGAATATGAACTTGATTTCATTTCGGTGGCGGGAGGTTAGAGCGAGTGGTTGAAAAGCTTGGCGCCTGGTGGTCTTTTGTGTGAACGAAAAGTGCTATTTAAGTTTTGATGTGAACAAGTATAAGTACATTTGAAATGGAATGTGATGTTTTCTTACGACTATTCGTTGGAGGTCAATTTGTTAAGGTGAAGTGCCACCCTAATGTGGCACTAGCGGCACTCGGCAGCCCCCTGCGAGACTAGCTGTACACGAGCGGACAGGTGGAACGAATGTGTTTGATAGACTGGAGAAAGTGGTTTGGGTAAAAGACATAGGAAATGGAACTTATGGGATTTTTTTTTATCAGAGCTGGGCGGAGGTTTTTGTGTATGACAAGTGTCACCTATATACTCGCTGTCACACATTAATACATGCACTGATACCGACTTGGAATGTGATCTTTTCTTTTTCAGTTTTTGGTATATAATTATACCTACCACCCAAGCTCTGGTTTATTTCCATCACCTGTCATTTTAATCTGAAGATTCTATATCTGCCTTTTCTCTCCTTTTCTCTACTTTAGGTGTGATTATCGCTCCCTCCTACCCCCTCCTCCCCTTCAGCATTTAAACAATTTCAATGTTAAAAGAAGTCTCTATCATTTACAAAAAAAAATCACACATTTACACATTCAAGTCGACTCTAGTACATTATTTTTGTTTAACTTCCCCTTTTAATCAGAAAGGTGTGCCTATGCGTCTGTGTGCGTGTGCGTTTGTTTACTTGCAAACACACAAAGCGGTTAATGACAACGCACATTTTACAAACCGTTTAAAAAATGTATACGGGTTAGGGAAAATAATACACAAAATAACCTCCGCGTTGAAATGTAAACACGCAGCACCCAACAGCGAGGTGTAATATTTCCTTTTTTGTTGGTACAATAACGGTTCGAGGGTGCTCCAAAACCCGCGAGATGTCATGAACATTCTGTGCGTCTTTTCTTCATAGACACAAGATACCCGGAGACTGTTAACTGTTTTGGTTGCTGGGTGTTTACATCCTAGGGGTACATTGTCTGGTGACGGCTATACTATAGAATGCCAAGAACTTTTTCAGAGTGTGACGTGAAATGATACGGGATGGTTATATATACACGTAGTCCCGTTGTCATCAGAAAAAAAGGAGAAAAGAAAGACGATCTCGCTGTCTCTATGCTGTCTACCTGGATACCTAGCATTAATGTCCCGTGGTGTCTGGTTATGGTTTGTTTCTGTCTTAGGTAGAGACATATACTTTTTTTTTTTTTAACGTTGCACTCACCCTCACTCCCGTCATCCTCCCGTTTTTTAACCAGCTCTCTTTAGTTTTTTGTTTTTTTCCCCCATCGTATTATAAACTAATTCATGTCCAATATAGGCAATTTAGACCTGACGGGCAGTAAGCCCCATAATTTTCGTTCGAATGTTCCAAGGGCTACTATTTCTCTCTCTTATTATTATTTTTTGTTTTACCTTTCTTTATTTGTTTGTTGTTGTTGTTTACCTTACTAGAACACCTGTGTTTTTATGGTTGCAAAGAAAAAATGATGAAAAGGGCGTTTTTTTTCGTGGTGTCAGATGTCTAGTAGGGGGTAAGGGAGACGCCGGTGTAACGGTTGTATGATTCATACACACAGCTGGATTTCCTGAGTCATCGTTGCATGTGTGGATGTGTGTTGTTTTTTTGTTTGTTTCTTCACCGTTACAACTTCTTTCACCAAAGAATGCTACCTGTCACATTCTTTACTATCTGTGTACTTAATTACTCCTTTGTGAATTTAAATCCCTTTGCAGGAGAAAAACAAAACTGAACAATAGTCATGTACAAGTTAACGTTTTGCAAAATTAAAACAAAAAGGGGGAGTTTTGTTTTGTTTTGTGTTTGTTTTTGTACTTGTTTCTTGTTAATATTGTTCAAACATTTGTTTTGCAAATTGTCTTTGTTAGTCGTTTACATGTCTTACATCTTCAGCTCTTCTTAGAGTCTGAACATCAATTCTACGTTTTTAATCACACTTTCGCATGAGAACGAACTTGAGTGCAAATTTCGTATTGGGACAGATTTTCCTAAGTAGCACACACGCCGTTCTCTTGCCCCAGCCGTCCCAAATCAAGAGGGGAGGGTGGGGGGGGGAGAGAAAAATTATGCTATTGCACAGGTATTATAGGGTACACTAATACGCTGAAAAGGTATACAACCAGCCTAAAAATTCTCCACTTACAAAAACAGATATGTATCACCTCTTTGTTAATCTTGAAGCGTTCCTCAGCGACGTCAACGACAGTAACACAAGAAAAGCGACGCTGAATTCTATGTAGACACTTTTTTTCAAGGTGTTTCTAAGGTGAATGCATTCCGAGCGATTAAATTCCTTTGTTCGGTCCTTTGCGTTGGGGACACAATGATACCGTAGGTCGCGAGGGTGTTAATGCTGCTCCATTAATGCTTTATGCAAATCGTCGAGAAAACAGTTTTTCTTTAGGAGCAGGGAAACTAACGGCTGAATAACGGAGGAAGAAAGAACGGAGAAGTAAAGAAGCAGAAGAAAAGGGGTATAGAGTAACCTATGAGCCTAACATGCGTGTGTATAAACGGCCGTAGCGGCGTCCAGTTTTGCGGTCGTCGTTGTCAGTATATTTCAAACATACTCGAAAGCTTCTTGCGCTTGCAGCTATTGACAGCTTCGAACTTTATTGTCCGTCGCGGTTTGAAGTGCGACAGATCTTGTCAGACTCGTCAACTGATATTAATCGATTGCACTCATAATCTGTCACCTTTTCTCTGCTGAAGTGTATAAATCTGAATATTTTGCCAAGAGCGCGCCCCTCTCTCTCTCTCTCTCTCTCTCTCTCTCTCTCTCTCTCTCTCTCTCTCTCTCTCTCTCTCTCTCTCTCTCTCTCTCTCTCTCTCTCTCTCTCTCTCTGCCCCCCTATAACGTCCCCTCACAAAATACTTGTCAACCCTCTCTCCCCTTCGCATTGTCTTGGTTACCATACACAGATACCATGCTTCTTCCGCATTGTCTTGGTTACCATACACATCTACTATGCTTCTTCCGAGAACTGTCCGAACTGACTTCAATATACTTAACAGCATATGCGTGTGTATGTGATGTGTTACAGAATGTCCAAGTTGTCTATAATTATTTAACAGAATATGATTGTGTGTTGTGTGATGTAGAATGTCCAAGTTGTCTATAATTATTTAACAGAATATGTGTGTTGTGTAATGTAGAATGTCCAAGTTGTCTATACTTATTTAACAGAATATGTGTGTTGTGTGATGTAGAATGTCCAAGTTGTCTATAATTATTTAACAGAATATGTGTGTTGTGTGATGTAGAATGTCCAAGTTGTCTATAATTATTTAACAGAATATGTGTGTTGTGTGATGTAGAATGTCCAAGTTGTCTATATTTAACAGAATATGTGTGTTGTGTGTTGCAGAAGCCCCCAGGAGACGGACGGTTCATCACGTTCATTAGCGGCAAGACCTCGCCTGGCTCGCTCACCGCTCCCTACGAGAGTTCTGACGGTCACACCTACCACAACACACCCATAGCTGAAACGGATGTAAGTTGTGATATTTTCGGTGTATTTTTTTTTTTTTATATGATTTTGCAAAAGGACGAACCTTTATCTTTGTTTATTAGATTTATTCTGTGCTGGTGATTTTTGTTTATGTTACGCTTTTTTCTACACTTCCGTCCCTTAAATTGATGTTAAGCGATCTATGCTACCTGGTTTTGTCTGTCTGTATGTCTGTCTGTCTTTGTCCCTCTCTCTCTGTATATGGCATCCTCTGTAGCTACAAAAAAAAAACCTCACCTCTTTCATGGCATAAACAGACGAGTTTCCAGGGGCGGACGAGGGGGGGGGGGGTGCACAGGGTGCACGTGCACCCCCCTCCAGCAAAAAAACAAAAACAAAAAAATTTGGAAAGCTGATTCTATGACCATTTATAAGTTCAAATGGCACCAGATGGCACCATTTTGCTTCTTTGAGCCAACATTTTTTCCGGGGGGGGGGGGGGGGCATGCCCCCGGACCCCCCTAGCAAATTCGGGCGCGAAACGCCCATCACATTCACTTTCGATTCAAAGTGCACCCCCCCTTACAAAGCAACTGATCCGCCCCTGGTTTCAAAGTTAACTAAAACTTACCTGACGCCAACCTGTAATGACCTGTAAATTACCTGCACTTACCTACAACTTACCAGTACTTACCTGTATTTAACCTGTACTTACCTACAACTTACCAGTACTTACCTGTATTTAACCTGTACTTACCTACAACTTACCTGTACTTACCTGCACATCCTACCTGTACTCACCTTGCATTCCTATGACACCAGTCTCCGTGGTTCCAGGATCACCTGCACATGCAGCTGGACAGACCGGGGGGCGAGGACGCGCTGAGTGCCAGCAGTGGCGAGACAGGGACGGACAGTGGGAGAGGGGGCAGTGAGGATGAGGCTCACAGCAACCGGGGCTCTTCGCTCGACACAGGTACGTGCTTTCTTGGAGACTGAATGCTGATGAT
Organism: Littorina saxatilis; assembly: GCF_037325665.1. Taxonomy (NCBI): domain Eukaryota; kingdom Metazoa; phylum Mollusca; class Gastropoda; order Littorinimorpha; family Littorinidae; genus Littorina; species Littorina saxatilis. The sequence goes on along the minus strand of NC_090250.1, from coordinate 4,516,475 downwards.
AGATGCCTAGTTTTCTACTGTCGGGGCTTGAATCTGAAGGGGGGGGGGGGAGTTTCTGGTTTCCGGACAACCCCTCCCCACCCTTAATTGGCAAATGTCCCGTTTTCCCATGGAGCGACCCCAAATACCCTTTCAAAAGCTACATTTCAACAGCATCTTGGGGACCTCAGCCCCCAGCCCCCCTGGCCAGCCCCCTTTCTCAGTTTTTCGCAATTGTCTTTCTTTCTCTTCGTCTGTCTGTCTGTCTGTCTTTCTGTCTGACTCTATTTCTCTCACTCGCTGTTCTCTCTCACTCGCTGTTCTCTCTCTGTCTGTCTCTATCTCTCTCTGTCTGTCTCTCTCTCTCTCTCTCTCTCTCTCTCTCTCTCTCTCTCTCTCTCTCTCTCTCTCTCTCTCAATCAGTATATCTGTCTGTCTCTAAGCGGAATGTGACGTAAGACAATATTCTACTAGTCTCATGGAAGAATAGCTCCTTTCATGTGGCCTGATGCTAGCCAGTTTAAGGCAGTGAATCAGGGGCTCTCAAAAGACGAGTTTGGGCCGTACCTTGCTGACTCAGAACAATAACACGAAATCATAACTGCAGCCAAAAACATTTACAAAGGCACGCTTCAATGCAGCTGCCCATTTTAAAGTTTCATTACTCGTATTTCACGTCTAATGTTCGAACGGGGTTCTTGAAATACATGAAGCGAGTGTAATTTCAAACAAGAAAAGGGATTTGCAAGATTTGCGAAAACGACATTAACGATTTGTTTGTTTGCCCTTGGACGACCTTTGGCGATATCATCCAAACCTTCATGTTCTAAACTAATGGTTTGTCTTCTCAGCAGGTTTTAGCCTCTGAAAATGATACCACCATTACAAGCAATAACAGCGATTTTTTTCTCATTTATCACGCCTGCCTTATGTACCAAGTCAACTCATCACAAAGCCAAGTTCAAACATCGAATCGATCGTGCCGGAGTTGGTTTTACCACCAAAGCAGAAACCGGAGGGATATCAGGGATGACAAATAGTGGGGAGGGCGAGGCAATAAAACCGGTATTTGTTCAAAATCATGACTTTACAACGCCACTTAAAAGTCAATAAGCTGACTCCCATAAAGGATGCGTTACACCCCCACCCCCACCCCAGCGGTCATTTGTAGGGCTCGGGTGGAGGTTACAGCTGAAATGGACAAATTGTTGTACGGGTCAACAACCAGCCCGTTAACACATGGGAACTGAATGAAATCAACTAGAATTTGTGAATTCCTGAACCGGTCCTAATCTTCCCTCTGTATGTGTGTGTGTGTGTGTGTGTGTGCGCGCGTGCGTGTGTGTGTGTGTGTATGTGTGTGTGTTTGTGTGTACGTGTGTTATCTCTCTCCCTCTCTCTCTAATTTGATATCACTCGTTTTTTCTGTCTCTCTCTCTCAAAATCATTTCGTCTCTCTCTCTCTCTCTCTCTTTCTCTCTCTCTCTCTCTCTCTCTCTCTCTCTCTCTCTCTCTCTCTCTCTCTCTCTCTCTCTCACCCCCCCAACCCCCCTCTCTTTCCTATACTCCTCAGAGACCTACACTCGTCTGGGTCAAATTTGGCGAATATGACAGATCGGGGCAGCCAGAGCGGTGCCTTTTCATTTCTCCCCATTCTGAAACCGTTGAAGCGAGCTTTGTCCCTGCCAGAATACGGCAGCGATATTTGCTCAGTGAAATACTGCCCAAGGTCGTGCTCCCTCTGCTACAGCGAGGATCTCCTAACTACATTTAACTTCACGTAAAATCAAACGCCAGCATTTAAAAGAACGGGAAAGCCCTTAAGAGGGGAGGGGTAAGGCAGGGAAGAAAGGGTTTTACAAATCGAGCTGGCCCTTGTCAACAAACTCCGTGGGTTTAATGAAAAGCACCTTGCCCAGGCCAGGTCGCTTGTAAACGGTCATTGGGGTTGTGGAGGCCGTGAGCTGACAACACCACGCACACACACGTAGGCTACGTTCGGACGGGCAAACGGCCAGACGCACGCTCGCACGCACGCACGCTCGCACGCACGCACGCACGCACGCACGCACGCGGCACACACATACACACTCACGAACGCACTCGCACACGCGCACACACACACACAAACACCCACACCCACACACACACACAGATCAGTCGCTGAAGCAACTGAAATCGTTTCTACAAGCGAGAAATAGTAAATCTGCTTCTTCAAAAACATTTGTTATTGACAGGATTTAATGCAACTGTTTTCTACTTCTCGGTTCAATAACCTCAATTGCAAAGTACGACTAAAAGAATACCTAGCGTAAATGACCCGTCATAAATTCCAAGCAGAATGTAACGTTTGCATAAAATGAGGTCCTTCGCAGGCACGTGTATGCCTGAGCACGAACTTTCGCCATCATTTCACGCGCCATTGGCAAAACATTGTGCATTTAGCAATAGATTAACACACATTTTCTTCTGGGCATTTATTGTTCCGTAGACTTTGTCACGTTTGGTTTAAAAAAAAGAGCCTACAGGTTGATGATCGTGAGGAGCTTGCAGAGTCATGCGTTAGACCTGTTTATGAGTTTGTCCAAGCGTTGAACCCCTACTGGTTACAAACATTCTTCGTACAGATGTATAGCCGAGCGAACAGCTTTGTATAGTCCTGTGTGACCATTTCTACCGACAGAGGTAGACGAGCGACTAGCTGTGTACCCCATAAGAACAGAGTATTATAAATCATCGAGGTTTCTATGCATGGACCGATATGTCCACTGGTGTCCAGCAAAGACCGGAGTGAGGCCTAGACAGTGTGCAAATAGGGACTCACAATCATCAATCACTTTCACATCTACACGACAGAGCTTTACCGAGACTCAAGGGCCTATCGCGCGCCCCCTACACTGTTTGGCGAGACTGCGTACTAAACCGTCTATCGGCTAAAGAGCGGGTAGACTGAGTGTTGTAAAGAGGAAGGGGCGACCGGTCATTAATTCAGCAGTCAGAAATCTATAACCCCCCTGTCAGTTTGATCTCTTGTCGGCTGATCAAACTCTCCTCCGTTCTCCTGACAGACGGAGCGATAGCCGTGTTGCGTATCGAAGTGTTTGTTTAGATTGACGAGCGACGACGGGTCCAGCAAAGAAGGGTTAAGCGGCCAGCTAATCCGTGTCAACACGCCTTTAGTTAGCGGAGAACCCCATGCAGAGAAGTGCATTTATTTCACGTCTGTGTGGGTGTCACTGGTTCAATTAGCTGTGACTCGATACACAGATCTGCATTAAAACTCGTGATTTGTTTGAGGTTCCTAGTTGATAAGATCCAAAGAAGAACGTACTGCATGTCTTTGATTGGCACTTGGAAAAGAAGCTAGCTGGCAAGGCATTTTGTGGGCCCGAATTGGAGGGACTTTTCAGCTGATCGTTTCTTAAAATAACCATCCCCCAGACTTTACTTTGCTCAAAGTCATGAGATGTTTGATGTAGCAATGACACATTATGTGCCAATTCATAAGTATTATTTGGAACATATGAATTGGCACAAAATGTGTTTGGAACATTACAAATGTTTGAGCTCTTTTTCAACAGTGGTACAGCCGCTCCTTGAATTTTTTCGGCTGTTGCATTTTGCACATCTGTTTAAAATAACCATAACCATAATTATTTATCAGTCTTTTGGAAATAAAAGATCAGTCGCCCGAAGGCTCTATCTCCCTACCCCCCCCCCCCCCCCTCCACCTCCCTCTGTTCCACACCCCCGGCCTCACCACAAAGTTGCTCCTACCTTTTTTTCTGCCCATCGTCAGTGAAGCATTTGGCCATTTGCTCGATCCATCGGAAAATTCGTTGGTGCCAAAGTCGGGGGCGAACAGAACTGATTAGCATCTATAGAAAAAGTCTGGATTATGTTTGGTATTCTAGGGTTTGCCAGCGAAGAAGTGTGTCTGTTTTTCGAACTAATGGTCGTACTTTTGTCGGTTCTTGAATTTCTATTTTGATATTGTTCTCTCTCTCCCTCTCCCTCTCTCTCAGTCTCTCAGTCTCTCTCTCTGTCTCTCTCTCTCTCTCTCTCTCTCTCTCTCTCTCTCTCTCTCTCTCTCTTTCTCTCTCTCTCTCTCTCTCTCTCTCTCTTTCTCTCTCTTCTATTTCACGGCAGTCCTTACAAATTCTTGCAGTTCTTGCAAGCAGTTTTTCACGTCACGTATATATACCCTTTTACATGGATTGCTTGCTATGATCAAGATTGTAATGCATTGAAGCCATGGTGTTTTGTTTTTAGGGCAAAAAAACAGCTTTCCCTTTTTGCTGGTTTATACGTTGCCGGCATGATCATCCGCCGTTAGTGTTAACACTTTTTGATTTCTTCAAAGATGTCTTCATGATTCGCAAAACTGTCGCCCGTTTTGCTAGGGCTTGGCAGATATGCTCGTAATAAAAACAGTTGTATAACAGTTCAACAAAAATGCTTTTAAGGACAAGGGCGATGCGACAACAACAGCAAAACACGCATTTTTGACTCACATGCGAAGCAAAAGTGAGTCTATGTACTCACCCGAGTCGTCCGTCCGTCCGTCCGTCCGGACGTCCGTCCGGACGTCCGTCCGTCCGTCCGGAAAACTTTAACGTTGGATATTTCTTGGACACTATTCAGTCTATCAGTACCAAATTTGGCAAGATGGTGTATGATGACAAGGCCCCAAAAAACATACATAGCATCTTGACCTTGCTTCAAGGTCAAGGTCGCAGGGGCCATAAATGTTGCCTAAAAAACAGCTATTTTTCACATTTTTCCCATTTTCTCTATAGTTTTTGAGATTCAATACCTCACCTATATATGATATATAGGGCAAAGTAAGCCCCATCTTTTGATACCAGTTTGGTTTACCTTGCTTCAAGGTCAAGGTCACAGGAGCTCTTCAAAGTTGGATTGTATACATATTTTGAAGTGACCTTGACCCTGAACTATGGAAGATAACTGTTTCAAACTTAAAAATTATGTGGGGCACATGTTATGCTTTCATCATGAGACACATTTGGTCACATATGATCAAGGTCAATGTCACTTTGACCCTTATGAAATGTGACCAAAATAAGGTAGTGAACCACTAAAAGTGACCATATCTCATGGTAGAAAGAGCCAATAAGCACCATTGTACTTCCTATGTCTTGAATTAACAGCTTTGTGTTGCATGACCTTGGATGACCTTGACCTTGGGTCAAGGTCACATGTATTTTGGTAGGAAAAATGTGTAAAGCATGTGAGTCGTATGGGCTTTGCCCTTCTTGTTTTCTTTGTTTCTTTCTTTCTTTGCTTCTTTCTTTCTTTGCTTCTTTCTTTCTTTGCTTCTTTCTTTCGTAATTCTCCATTTTTTTCTTTCTTTCTTTCTTTTGAAAGAAGATATCTGGGCTTGTTTTATTATGCTTTTTGTTTTCTGATTCCTGCATTCCATCCTGCCACTTGTTTCCTGCATCATTCTTCGCTGCTTCATATTTTCCGTTGTTGTTGTTGCCGTTCTCACGGGGTGTGATGTGCAAGGGGTTTAAATGGACAGACCCCACTGCACCAGTCGTGTGTGATTGTCGTATCAGAAAAGAGAGGTAAGACAGCAGATACTGTGGCTCCATACTGTGGCTCCATACTGTGGCTCCATACTGTGGCTCCATACTGTGGCTCCATACTGTGGCTCCATACTGTGGCTCCATACTGTGGCTCCATACTGTGGCTCCATAGAAGACCAACTTGTATATAATTTGATGTTTTTTTGTCTTCGGGATTACAACAGAAGATTCTGAATTCACTCGCCCTGGAAGTCGTTATGTTTTAGTGATTATTGAGGCATTCTATTTCCCCCTGCAACATTCAAAACACATAACTTTATTGATATAGTTAACATGGGAATAGAAAAATAAGTTGAAAAGCTAAACACTTACTTTTAATCGCAAAAATGAAGTGGAGTCGTTCTGAGCAGCGACAGGGGTTATCACTTTAAAAGAAAGAAGAAAAAGACTGCCGACAACTGCACAGACATGCCCAAGCTGTTTCTTTGTTGGGAGGCATCGGATTCTTTGGAAAATGATTTATTCCAGGTTGTCATTTTCTCGCCTCCCCAAGCGGCGGGTTAAGATGCTTGCTGTCCCTGTGTTTTTGTTCGCTCGACAGCTTCCATCAATAGCAGTGATTTTTTTCGAACGTGCACAAAGGCGCTTTCGCCCCATCAGTGTTGAGGGATTCAGTGTATCGTTGTTTTGATGGATGCGTTTGTGAATGAATCGCTTCTGCGTGTAGCTTCAAGTTTAGCCCATTCTCAAGTGAGGTGGATCGGATTTACCAAAGCGGAGCTTTTGTTTTGCTGCTTCGCTGATAAGGATACAGTGTTCTAGTTCATTCGAGCGGTTTTTCTGTTTTCTGCAATGGTAGACTCAATATTTTTATATTGCAAAAAGCTCAGAGCTTATAGGAACTCCCGGAGTTCACACGACAGAGCCGTCCTACAAGGATTGAGTGGTGTAACACGACAGAGCCGTCCTACAAGGATTGAGTGGTGTAACTGTAGTTGTTTTTGTTTTTGTTTTTCCGTCGTAATTTCGTTCACGGCATTCTCACCACCAGTGCCCATGCAAACCAGAAAACTCACTGGTTCAATGGATCGGCGTAATGCAGGCGGAGGATTTCTTGTTCGGGACCATCTGGAGTCATTCCGGGATGAAATATGCCCTCTTCAACAACATTTGATCAAAACACGATACCGATTATTTATCTTTGATGACCGTAACTGATGCTGGAGAGTTTAGAATTCCCACCCATTTCTCTCCGGTTTCCGTAAATGCTGATTATTTCATGCACAATCAAACGAAACTGCACGCTCATTTATAATATCAGTTTCCAGTGTGATGTAGTTGTGTGTTTTCCATCAGAACCAGTTGCAAAAACGAATGCTTTGCAGATCCTGTGGACGAAATTAGAGACATGAATTCAGGATTACACACGCACGCACTCATGCACGCTTGCAAGTACGTACGCACGCACGGCACGCATGCACGCACACACATACGCACGCACGCACGCACGCACACACACACACACACACACACACACACGCACGATCCATCGCCATCTCTCTCTCTCTCTATCTCTCTCTCTGATTCCATCTGGCATTGGGAAATAGGGAATCAAAGATCTCGTAAAGCAGAGTGACAAACGAGATGAAACGTGATCCGGCCAATCCCTCTCCCCAGTCCACCAATTTCCGCCCTCCCCACCTTGACCAGACGGACAGGGAGGACCGGACACGAGGCTCTGGTCATCTTTCTCGCTTGACCGTCGTCCGCAGTATTGAAACCAACACGCGAAGACCTTTAGCTTGACCATGGCGTGAGGTGGAAGATGCCCGGATGAATGATATGAACTCTTCAGCATTGTATTTGAATTTTACGAAGACCAAACTAAGTAACACGAAGGGGGATAACAGTCCTTAAAAAAGTATAAATATATTTATGTTTCGTTGAGAAATTGGAAGACACAAATTGAAAATCGTTGATGGATCGTGACCAGAATATGCAGCCTTTGGAATTACCCCAACAAAACTAGCCTGACTTGCCTTCAAAAAGCTGACGGTGCACCTGCCCCTATTTCAAAGCAGCCCTGCATTTTGACCTGTTGTGTTTGCTGAAGCTTTGAATTGTCAACAACCAAAACTCTTCTCAAACATTGCGGCATTCAGCAAAAGCCGACGAAACCAATCTCCTCTGAAGAAGGCCGGGACACAGATAAAGCCAAAACAATACCCAATAGAAGGAAGCACAAGTAAAGCCAAGCTATCCTCAGATTTGAGTGCAGCTGTCTCCACAGACCACACGGCAGAAGCGACGACGGAGGAAGAGTTTTCGACCCCGGAGAATTGAGTGGAAATTCGTCGGAGTACGGCAGAATTGTGTGGCCAATACGGGAAGGCTTAAACAAAGCCAAGGGCAAGATGGTGGATGGAAGACATCAATTCCCCCATAAACCGATAGAAGTATTAGATGAGTCAGTACAAGACAGGAGGACATGATTGGCCTCTGTGTTGTCTTTCCGATGTGGTCTTCAGTTTGTCCGGCGGTCGTGTTCGGCGTCGTTCTGTTGGCGCTACAGTGCAACCTCCACTTTAAGACTACCGCAAACATCTGAGAAATTCAAGTTGGTAAGGGAAGGAGTCTCAATTATAAGAGATAAATTAGGAGCGAACGAGAAGAAGAGATGAATTTACTCCCGGTATGAAAAAAAACCAGAGAAAAAACTTTAACAAAACTAAGGTCTTTAACACGGGAACTTGAGCAGGGGGGGGGGGGTGGTGGTTAAATCGATGGGTCTGAATTGGGATGGGGTTCTAGTGTGCCTAAGTGTTGGCGTGGACCAAGTTGTATTTGTTCCTCCCTTGGGGTAACTGCTGTTAAAAGGTTCTGACCAAGGGCCGGCGTAGGGTTTCCGAGACGCCAAACTCTAGAACAAGGTCATCAAACTAGGGGAAATGGCATCTCACTGTGGCACGCTAGCTTTTAGTCACAGCAGACTTTGAATGCTTGTTCGCCGACTACAGGACTGCCCGCTGCAGGATAAAACAGGAGGATAAAACAGGAATAACATGGCCAGTTGAGACCCCCTGCAGGAGAGGCTGTTTGGTGATCTGGCGGCTCTGAAGAAGACGGCGGTATTCTCACGTACCACAGGAGTGTACGTCTGAACAAGCTAACGAGAACAAGAAGAAGCCGATTTTTTTCCAGTTTCTGATGTAAACGGCAGTAGTTTTGAAGGGTTCTACCTTTGCGTGTGAACGATCCTTAATTATATATCACAGTGTGGACAGGTAAAGAGCAATGTACAAGACGATCTTCACGCGGCGTGTCATCGTTTTGCTCCGCACAATGGAAAGCAGACACATCCCGCTTCTTTGACTAACAAGGATACATAGCGCGTGAATTATGGCGCTGAAGGTGGGTAATCATGGGATAAGATGAACACAAAAAAAAGTCACGGCGCCGTGTAGTGTCGTGTTGAGATAATCATAGTGCTGGTGGGATGTTCTCGCCTTGAACCAGCTCATCTGCCGTTCGCCTGTTTTGCTGGGATTAAGTTTGTTTTTCGTGTGCACCTGCCTGTCTAAAACTTGAAAATAGATTATTTACAGAAAGCGGATTCAAGAAGAAGATGAAAAGGGTGTTTGGGTAGGCGGAAAGATACACACTGTCTAATCGTTAAAGTGTTATGATTTTGTGTTTTAGTTTCGATTTTTAGTTGTGAGGCAGGCCGAAAGACACATTTCTGTTCTGTAAATACAGACACGAAACTATTTGTTCTTGTTCTTGTTCTTGAAGACGAAGGGGACAGTTAAATGATCCAAATGACAGAATAAAACATTGCCGCCCAGTCAACGGCGACTGCGCTTGTCCAGTGAGAAAGTGCTCTCCTCCATCTCAGACAACCAAAATAGTTAAAAAGTTCAAAGAGTACTGCTAATTAGCAGGGGAAGAAAGGCAGTGAACAAAGTCTATCCAACACCAAAGCACTAATATTGCTTGGGCTTAAAGTTAATTTGTTTTGCCCTCCACCCTCGCACCTCTCTAGACGTTTTAACCGCACGCGCCAAATGGCTTTTAACACCTTCCGGTGACCGTGTGTATAGTCACCCTAATGGTATAGCGACGACTGCGACGACCGAGTGGCAGGCACCAAGCAGATAATGCCCTCTCATTAAGGAAAGCCAGCCGACGCTGGGGTGGGTCACTGTCTCGGGTTCCGTCGGATCGAGAGTGCAGATAGCCCTCTCAAGAAGCGCGGTCACTCCATCGATTCCTCGTTTTGACTGACCACCGAACATCCGCTGTTGTCTTCTGTCCCGACATTAACCCCCGGCTGGAATGGACTCGACTGACCTTATCTTTGGGGGATGGAGTATGAAGGTGGGGGAGGGGGGGGCTTTGGTT
>NC_090250.1:4479043-4499043 GCF_037325665.1 Littorina saxatilis | reverse complement strand
CAACGACCACGCGCTCCACCCCAACCCCCAGCACCACAACTACTTCAGATCGTCCCACGAGCAGCTGCCGACTCACGGGCTGGGCTACCCCGCAGGCTGTTCCAGGAACTATTCCTTCAACCACGCCATGCCTGGCACCAAGAGCAACACCATAGGGGGCAGCAGTGGTAGTGCTGCTGGTGAGGCTAACAATGGGGACACTTACCAGAGCATGGGGCGTATTGGTGAGGCTAACAATGGGGACACTTACCACAGCATGGGCCGTGCTCATGACGGTCCGTTCAGACTGCGAGACGCTACCCTCCAGCCGCAAGGGACGAGGAGGACGTTCCACACGTTCGGACCTCAGCACCAGACAAACAACAACAACAGCCACCCGGCCTGGAGACGCGCTAGGGGGCTGGATGGGGGGTGGAGGTCCGTGACCCCCACCACGACGGACGACGACGACCTGACGACGACGTCCGGTAGCTACACGCTCAGCCCGGAGGAAGCGCCGTCGGACATGGATGAGGTTCCCTTCCACCAGGCACACGACATCATGGTGTGATGCTAGACACTCAGAAACTCTGGTCCAGCTTTCAATCACAATGCTGTGTTGATAATCACAGCGCACGATGTCCTAGAAACTCTGGTCCAGCTTTCAATCGCAATGCTGTGTTGATAATCACAGCGCACGATGTCCTAGAGACCCTGGTCCAGCTTTCAATCGCAATGCTGTGTTGATAATCACAGCGCACGATGTCCTAGAGACTCTGGTCCAGCTTTCAATCACAATGCTGTGTTGATAATCACAGCGCACGATGTCCGAAGCAGGTCTTTTTGGAAAGTTACAAAACACTGCCTTGAAGGACATTGAGTTCAGATGTGTCTCGGACAAGGTCTTCCTAAACCCTGGTGAAGTCATGTGTTCTGAGGTTCTGATCTTTAGGACTGAACACATCCCATGCTGCACTCAATATCAAACACTGCGTTGGGGAACATTGAAGTTCAGGAGTGTCTCAGGCAAGGTCTTCCTGACCTCAATCCTGGTGAAGTGTTACGAGATGCATGACCTGTGATGTTGTGTGCCCTGATCTTTAGTACTGAACACGGCCCAGGCTGCACTCAGTATCAAAGCTGTGCATTGAAGGACAATACCGTCGGGGAGTATGTCTCAGACGTCGTCTCAGTTCCTGACCCGAGCCCAGTCAACTGGCGTGTTCCAAGATGCACCATCCGAGGGTATACGTACGTACGTAGCCCGCGAACTGTAGTGCTATACAACCCAGGCTGGAGTCAGTATCAAAGCACTGCATTGAAGGACGATGCGTCCAGGGTTATGTCTCAGACGATGTCTCAGTTCCTGGCGTATTCCAAGATGTACCATCCAAGGGCGGTATACGTGCGTACATGGCCCGTGAACTGTAGTACTGAACGCAGCCCAGCCTGTCCGCAGACTTGATCCCAGCTGATCTGCTATCAGATGTGTTTACTAGCCGACAGCCCAGCACGGGTCAGAGAGAGCTATAAGTGAGTAGCGAAGCACTGGTTTCCAGGGAGCGTTCGGGCATAGACCAGTGCCTCTCAAAGCGTGGTGGTTTCGATAAACACCACAAGACTGACTGTGAATGGTGACAATAAACTACGGATGGGTGGTGGAAAGAATCGTTGGACTAAACCGGTGTATTCACGGCGCAAGTATAGTACTTTCTGTTCTGCAGTGTAGCGAACAAGATGTTCCCTTCTGAGGATTCTGAAACATAAAAGAACCGTGGACTCTCTGATAGTGAGCGCTCGAGGTGGTCTGAATGTTATGTTGAAGAATCGCTTAGCAAAGTGTGCGCGTGAAATGTTTCGACGTTCGAAATCCAACGACAGAACGTTGTTTGGGGGCTAAAATGTGGGACTTCTATTCGCATTTTTCAGGACGCAGATCCCAGCCAAGCTCCCTCTGTGTTGGTTATTGTTTTGGGCAATTTCGCTGCCAGACTTTCACATGTCTTGAGAGTTTCGGTCTCATGTCTTGAGTTCTGGGAGTTCCAAGACGTACTCATCTTGTGAAGATGGGCCGAGGACAATGCTTTTTGGACAAGTGACACTTACTATGTCAGTATGCTGTGAAAGAGAAACGTTCGTGTAGAAAGCACAACCATTTCACAATGTTCGTTGTGTTTGTGTGTGCAGATATGGACCTCAAGATCGAACTGACTTTTCTGACAACAGCTTTAATATTGTATTCAGTTAGCTTCAAATGTAACGTACAACCAAATGTATCCCAATCATGTGTACCCCAGCAGTGACTGGCGTAACAGAATGTGTACATTGGACAAAATAATACAAGGGTTAAGCAGAGACCCTGGCAGTTTGTGTTTGCCTTCGATACTTTGGGAAGTCTTGGTACCCCGCTGATGAGGGGACAGAGCGGAGTCAGGCAAAATTAATCAGACAAAGGACTACTGCTGCTCCTTTAAAACAAACAATGCGCGTTTACCTGTATATAGTATGTCGAATAACGATACTGACACTGCCATTATAGTGATCGCTGTCAGTTAAAATGTATGAATCAGAATGGTGCTTGAGAGAGATTTCGTCTCTCCTGAGGCGCAAAAACCCTTCCCCATCCCCCCCACCCCTATCGCACCCCCTGTCCACATGTTTCTGACCAACCACCCCCTGTGCCTCACACTCCCAGTCCTGGCCTTGAAGAGACTGCATGTCACGTGGTGTGAGCATTATTTCATCAATCAGTAACGAACCACTTAGCAGAACAACTAATTACCACGAGCACCAGTCTCCAAAGACGTATACATCTAATCATTTAATCAGCAATTGTTTTTCAAAACCTCAACCAAATTTGAGCCAATTAGCACACACACATTTAACAACACAACCATAGCATGCAGATTTCAAGTAATATGTAAAAATTATTGCTTATGCAAATCTGTCATTGCTGGTTAAAGGACAACGCAGTTTGATCAATGTGTGTATCGTTCAAATAGATGTTGTAGCTTCTCACTAGATTGTTTCAAACAAATCAAGCGCACACACACACACAATAGAAAAATAAAATAAACGAAGCACAATCAAGAAGATTGATAGTTTTTGAAAACTTGGGATTCACTGCTGACTGTGTGTTGTTCGTGCATCTCAAAAGCATTACAGGCCAATCGTTAACAGGGAGAAGAAAAAAACACCACTGCCATTTACGTTTAGAATTTCATCATTTGACCCGAGTCAGTAATTTAAATGTACTGGATCTAGCATTAACTGTATCTCACGAACACCATTGACTGGCATCATGCATTCATGTTGCTCATGAAATCCACCAATCAAAAGGACAAGCTCTCAGTTAATCATGCATTCATTCTCTGTGTAGTGTGGTACACATTTGCGCAAGCAAATAAGAATAATATCATCAAAAAAAATGGCATTTAATTCATTGGCTGCAGAGTTATCGTCATTTGTTTTCCCCAACTGCTTAGACCTCTTTCCTAACTAAATACCATTCCACCTCGAAGAACCACTCTCAAATGTAAAGCATAATGTTACTGAAATGATATGATTATGACAAAACAGATAGGCTGATACACTGGGAGATCAAATGACATGGCCTCGGCAACTCTGTATAGTTCATTAATTGACACTTCACCTGCAATTAGTTTTATTTTCGTTTTTGTTTTTTATTTTGTTTATTTGATCCCCCCTTTGCACACAACGAACACATTTAGCGCATGAACTTACTCGTAAAATACCAGTGGTTTTCTTAACAACTTTCATAGAGAAAGGCTTCCTGATACAAACATGTATTGCAACTATGGCGATGCGAACTTCAAAATCAAAGTTGTAAACGGCACTAAATCAAAAATACGGCGTGTCAAGTTTAAGTGCCAAATGCGTTTTCTGTGATATCCATGTTCAAACTGTAAGTAAGCTTGAGAAATACAAGTTATTGTGTGTGTTTGATAACAAGCACAATATTGACTGTGTTTGCGAATTAAATGTATTGCAATATGTATGAGAATTATGTTTTTCGATGATTAGTGATGAAAATTATTGGTACCATTCGTATGTCTTCGCTTGGGTGTGTAACGTGCGCAAGCCGCTTTATAAATTAAGCATACCATGTATACCTGTGTAGATACAGAATGTGGAAGTGTTAACAAACCGCTGCAGCACCGACAGCGTCGATTCTTCCCATAAGTTAAGAGAAACTGCATGTATGTGTGTTTTGTTTGACAGTGTGTATGTCTGTCTGTTTGTGTCTGTCTGCTTATAAGTCTGTGTCTGTACGTGCGAGTGTGTGCACGTCTCGACCTTCAAGTGTGTGTGTGTCGGTGTGTGTGTGTGAGAGAGAGAGAGAGAGAGAGAGAGAGAGAGAGAGAGAGAGAGAGAGAGAGAGAGAGAGAGAGAGAGAGAGAGAGAGAGAGAAGAGAGTTGAATGACTTCCAAATTAGATATTTTAGCATTCAAGAATACTCAAACTAATAGTGTGGTTTGTCAAGATGAGAGAGTTTCATAGTAAAATGTCGGTGTGGTTCTGTTTGCGTGTCTGTCAGTCTGTGTTTGTATGTATGTGTGTGTCGTGTCTATATCTTTGTATACTGTGTTTCAATAAGGGGACGAGGAAGAACAATCCGAAAGAGATATATGGGGGGGGGGGGGGGGCTAGGGTAGGTGTGTGTGTGTGTGTGTGTGTTGGGGAGGAGGGGGGGCGACTGTCTACATGCAGTGTGTTTGTCTCGGTGCGTTTGAATCATGTTTGTATTCAATTTTTGTCGAAAACGCTGCCGATGGGCTAACATGTAGTCTAAGCAAATATTCAATAGCATCTTTTGTTTTGTGTATATCTGTTTTATGTTGAAGGCTTTTGCACTGACAACATTCTCTGCTCTTCTTGATTTTGTTTGTGAGTTGGGGGCATCGTTTTGTGAAATTATTGTACATAAATGTATAATTTGATGATCAGTTATGAACTGTCTTTTTCAATGCATGACATACTTTGTTGTCAGTAAAACAGAAATGAAAAAAAACCATGAGTGTGTGTATGTGTGTGTGTGTGTGTGTGTGTGTGTGTGTGTGTGTGTGTGTGTGTGTGTGTGTGTGTGTGTGTGTGTGTGTGTGTGTGTGTGTGTGCGAGAGGTAAAGATTTCCGGCATGCTCGTGTGTCTGTTTGCGTGTGCGACTCTAAGACCTCTCTCTCTCTCTCTCTCTCTCTCTCTCTCTCTCTCTCTCTCTCTCTCTCTCTCACACACACACACCCCCCCCCTTGTCTGTCCATTTCGAAAGCACCCAAATACACATGCACACACACACACACACACACACACACACCAAACACACCACGAACAAAGACATCTTTCTGGTTTTATATTAAACACATCTGATAGATCAAGCCGAGACTAACTTCAAGCAGGTGTTTATAGCCGAGACTAACTTCAAGCAGGTGTTTATAGCCGAGACTAACTTCAAGCAGGTGTTTATAGCCGAGACTAACTTCAAGCAGGTGTCTATTGCCGATACTAACTTCAAGCAGGTGTTTATAGCCGAGACTAACTTCAAGCAGGTGTTTATAGCCGAGACTAACTTCAAGCAGGTGTTTATAGCCGAGACTAACTTCAAGCAGGTGTTTATAGCCGAGACCACTTTTTGTCCTCTCTTCTTTTCCTGTACAGATTGCACGGATTATAACTGAAACCGCACCCATTCTGTCCAAATCAAAAATCACGTGCACCACGTGCAGAAAATACTGACTGGGCCACACAACACAGCGAGACACCAATGACCTCTAGAGATTTGTTGGATTCATCTCAAAACGAAAGTCCAGTAGTGGACTAGACTTGGTTGTGTGTGCATGTGGTGTTGCTGGGATTTATCAGGGATAACTGAACACATTATGACAAGTACACACGTGTTGATTTTAAAGCAGAAACTCCACTCGGTCGACAAGAATCACAATTACAGTGTCGGACATTGTCGAATGTCATCTGAAGAACCAGTGGACCAGGCTTGCTATGCGATGCTGGTTAGTTCGTTTGTTTATTGTTTTCACAAGAAACAGCCAGACACAAACGAAAGCACACGTGTGTTTAAACTGAAGACGTTTCAAAGTTTGACCACAGTGACTTAATTAGCATTGTTGGACTTTCATTAGAAGAGAGTATTTTGTGCAACAGGCTCGGCATTGAAACGCTGTTTGGGAATGTTCACAACAATTAGCTGGACACAGACCTTTCCTCGCGAATACAAAGAGTGACCACAGCCACTTGGACAGTCATTAACGATCAAGGTGGAACAAGCTGTGTTGTGTACTGGTCTGGTGGTTGGAGTTTCGCGCGGAACAACTGCACACAGACTGAAACGTGCACACAGACTGAAACATCTTTTGAGGCGGAGGAACCAATCAAGCACGTACGCTGAATCCAGTACAGGTAGGTCTATGTGATTTGTGACGTACAGTCGAACCTGTCCATTACGACCGACCAAAAGACCGACCAAAAGACCGACCAGAAGACCGACCAGAAGACCGACCAGAAGACCGACCAGAAGACCGACCAGAAGACCGACCAAAAGACCGACCAGAAGACCGACCAGAAGACCGACCAAAAGACCGACCAGAAGACCGACCAGAAGACCGACCAGAAGACCGACCAGAAGAAGGTGCTCACTTGTACGTATGTAAGTTGTTGTTAAGTTGTTGTTGTTGTTGTTGTTGTTGTTGTTGTTGTTGTTGTTGTTGTTGTTGTTGTTGTTGTTGTTGTTGTTGTTGTTGTTGTTTTGAGTGTACCAGCCCTTAACCCGCTTTCTGCTCTGTCACCCAAATGCCGGGAAGATTTCGTGAACCCACCACAAAGGCATCCGTACTCCGTCTTCAGGGGCTTTTAAAATGAAACGGTAACAGAGTGAATAGGGCTGTTATGTGAGGAGGTAACCAAGGAAGTTCAGGATCACACAGCATCAATGCTGATCATCATGACATGATCAATCATCCACACGCAGTCATTACAACTGATTACTTTTGACCAACACTTTAGCTAATCAAAACGAATAACAAGCCAAAACGATGCCGCCGGACACAGCACAGACTTAGTGCTCAGTGATGCATCACTATAATAACGATGGTTGAAACATTAGCCTACTTCGAGATACATGTGTATGCAAATACTCCGATGACCCCTTGCAGGGCCATGCATTCGCCTGAAGCGCATTAGGAAACGAGTGAACTGATTTATGATACTTCTTCATGCGATTTCTTACGTTAATCAATTAAATCTTCATGTTATGTTCATCATTATAGTGTTTTTCATTTGGAAATCAATGAGAATAAAATTAATGAGTGATGATGACGAAAGTTTTAGTTTCGTCTTCAAAGTTTTCATGCCGCCCCCAAAAAACACGAAGTCTTGGATTATAGATGAAGCAAGGGAGATAACTACTGTTTTGTCATCTCAATCTTCTCGAACGACAAGGATTGCCTCCCGTGGATTCTATTTCTGTCAGCGATTTCTCATTCTTCCTTCTTGTTGTTCTTCTTCTTGTTCAAACGACGATGACTTGTATCAGGCAACAAAAAAAAAATAGGTGTGGTTAAGGTAACATAGCCAAAAAAAATAGGGTAGGAAGGTAGGCAATCACTTTTTTTTTTTTTTTTACTTTTTTTTCTAATGTGTACAAATTAAACCTACTTGACAGGGAAATAAGTGTGCGACTCGAGCGCTTTCGCTTTCATTGCGTTTTCTGCGCTCGGTTTTGTTTTTGTTTTGCTGTTGTTGTTGTTGTTGTTGTTGTTGTTGTTGTTGTTGTTGTTGTTGTTGTTGTTGTTGTTGTTGTTGTTGACAAATGTAATAAAAAGTTATAGGGTCGGCCCCTAAAAATAGGGTAGGTCGGGTTACCGTAACCACACCTATTTTTACACCCCCGGTATAGGGGTGTGTATAGGATTCGGTCGATGTGTTTGTTTGTTTGTTTGTGTTCGCATATAGATCTCAAGAATGAACGGACCGATCGTCACCAAACTTGGTGAACAGGTTCTATACATTCCTGAGACGGTCCTTACAAAAATTGGGACCAGTCAAACACACGGTTAGGGAGTTATTGGTGGATTAAGATTCTACAAGGACTTATAGAGGGACATATTAATGGTCAAAGGGAAATAACCTTCTCAGTTGGTGGCAGTGAGAATGGTAAGGACGGGGGTGTTTTTCCTACCTCGGAGGAATTTCTTGTTTTTTTAGGCCTCATGCTGATACCTAAAGGCACACTCCTTCCTGTCTGCACGGGATAAGACCATCAGTCTACTTGGTCACATTCCAAGACTCAACAGCTTGGGTGATCTCTGTGCACAATATCATCGTAAAAGCGGCTTGTGCCTTTTTAAGAAATTAATTCATTTACAAAAACAAAAAAACACGTCCAACTCACCAAAGCAAGCAGCCAGGGTTTTGAATTTTGGTATAGGACCAACTCCAGCTGTTGTCTTTTCGTATATAAAAGCCTGGCCGAATTTAAGATGGTGATCCCAACTGTCTTCACGAGACGAGTGTGTCGTCAAGTTCAACTCGCACAAGCAATGTTTGCAAAGTCATCCATTATACACAATGAGGACGTATTATGTAAACTCGATGTAACTGAGATGTCTTTCCTTCGGGAAGTTTGCCAAGATGGTTATAAAAGTGTCAGCAATTTTTCAAAGTTTAAGGCAAACTTTGGTGTGAAAATTGACAGCTCTACGGGAACGACGGCAAAGTTGTCTGCAACAAACTCATTTAAATCCCAATTTCAATCGAAACAAGTGCTTTACATTTACAGCACATGCGACAAGCTGTGTAGAATGCTGACGTTACAAGTTCGTTTGGCCCAACCCTGCTCCTAATGTGTATGTTAATGCAAGCGCAACAATGCACACGGACACAGACTGACAGACACACAGACAGACAGACACACACAGACACACAGACACACAGACACACACACACACACACACACATAACTCTCTCTCTCTCTCTCTCTCTCTCTCTCTCTCTCTCTCAAATTTAACGTCCCAATCCCAAGGATAGATCTCTTCAAGTCAAGTTTAGCTTATTCTGGCAGCGTCCTGTGGAATTCTCTCCCGGAATGTTTGAGAGTCCCAATGAGTGTCAATACTTTCAAAAAACACCTTTCCCTATATTTAAAGTTAAATTACGAAAAGTCACGGTGATGGAAGACTTCGTTTTATTTTTATGTTCGAATTTTGTCCAAAGCATCAGTGTTACATATATATAAAAGAAAATATAAAAAAGTTAAAAATCAAAGTTTTGATAACACATTATTTTGCTCATGCATGTTTATTCAGCATTGTTCTCACAACGGTACATATATGACGCTTAGTTTTTGCGTATAATCTGTAATGTGTAAATATTCATGTTGTTGTTTTTCATTACCTTTTTCTACGTGAATGTCCGTGTAAATATGTGATTAGAATAGTCCCCTCTCTGGGCGACGGCTGGTTGAAAAAAAAGCTCGTTGTATTGCTTATGCCACAACCCTCGAAAAATAACATTTGATTTGATTTGATTTGATTTGATTTGATCTCTCTCTCTCTCTCTCTCTCTCTCTCTCTCTCTCTCTCTCTCTCTCTCTCTCTCTCTCTCTCTCTCTCTCTCTCTCTCTCTCTCTCTCTCTCTCTCACTCAAACACTCCCGCAAGTTCTATAAGCAAGGGAAGCAACCCGCAATCTTTACGATTACAGCCTACAGATGTTAGTTAGCGTAGTTATTTCCCTTGTACTGTTCACGAAATCGTGGTGCACATTTCTTGTTTTTGTGTGTGTTTTTATTCATTTTTTGTATCAACAAGTTTGACATTCATGCCGAGTGTTGATCGAGGGTGACAAACTTGTAAAAGTCTGGTACCATGTTGTCTGTCCTGCAACTAAATTAGCGTTTTTGTGCGGATGTGTGTCTCTGATACTCGGAACATTATTTTTTTATTTTTTTTTTATCGATTTATTTATTTAGAAATAATAGTCATTTTCGAAGAATTGAAATACTCTACTCTGAGAAACGATCGTGCAGAATTATACCATAATACACCATCATCTCCCCCGTACGGAATGACGATAGAGATTCGTCTTTGTCGCGCAGAACCGTCTCAGTCAGTTTAATGCGACTTATTCCCCCCTCTGCTTCTTTCTCTCTGTAAACTTGTAGGGCTAGTTATTTTTCGGTAACTTACCCAACAACCAAAATCACTTACCCAACAACGGGCCTGAATCCTCGATAGCTCATGGGTAGAGACTGTACACATTGTGGATCTACTTTTTGCGACTCAAAAGTTCAGAACACTCTAATGTACAAAATATACATTTCTGGAGCAAACAATACAACCATACCGCATTTAAACCAGCAACTACAGGCTTGAACACATGAATCTCAATTAAAAATCCATGAGTTTGGTTGTTTTCTGAATTCAGATCTGCCGTGCACAATCGTTTATCCCTGGCAAGATTCCAAGGAAAAGTAACTCTCATACTTTGTCTAGCGACACGAGTAGTTCCCCTTCCAGATTTCGGCTGCATCGACAAGACTGCAATCCGACGGTCAGTTTTCAACAATATTTCATTTTATAAACAGATCACACGCAATCAATTGCAAACATTTAATCAACTTAAAGAACATGCAGCGGTTTCATACACTATTTTGTCCCAGAAAACTGAACTTCATACAGTTTTTAACGTTGGAACACGGGTGTAAAACTTTGTCTGCTAGTCACATTCGAGGAAAGAACATTTCCTGAGCGATACCAAAACATGAACAGAACACACACTATCTGCCTTTACCGCCACAGCAGAATGACAACATAACTGTGTACTTGATTTTAGTTCAAAACATGGAAACTGACAAGAAGTGTTAACAGAATTGAATGATTTGCACGGAACTATACAACCGCGCATTAATCGATCGCCTGCGCAGGTAGACTGGTTGGGTGAATATGATTCGATCAAACTTTCGCAGAAAAACTCCTCTTTTCTTTGAATAACTGAAGAAAGGAGGAATAAAGAGGTTACATACCTCGTCTCAGTGATTATCAAAAATAATGGTCGAAGTTGGCGGATCATGAAAAATGCGAGCTTCAGCGAGCTTTTTCATGACCGCGAACTGAGCTCGCATTTTTCATGATCCGCTAACTTCGACCATTATTTTTGATAATCACTGAGACTCGGCATGTAACCTCTACTTATTTGGCTATCAAGGTATTTCTTTACATGGCAAGGGAGAGAACAAGAGCAGTTGTAGCACTTGCAAATCGAAGTTATCCCCCTTGCACTGCTTCGCCGCTCTTGCTGTATTTCTAAGCTGTGTGTGACTCTGTGAGATAATTAAAATACCTATTTTAAATTGTTTAAAATAAATTGAAAAATCACAGCATCTACATGTGGTTGGGTTTCGGCCGAAATCTGATTTACTAGATGTGCTGTAGTAGAAAAAAAAGCAGTGCCTTTATTTTCATTCTGAGTTCCACTGACTTCGCTTTACGTGACTTTGTTACGCGACGACATACGTATATTGTCCGGTCGAAGTCCAAGTATTTGCCAGTCATTAACTTCCATCTGAATAAGGAGCATTGATAATGATGATTCCAAAGCAGCAATTGTGTTTGTAAATATGTAAGTATCGTTATATGTAACTCAGGCTCAAACCGTTACTGCCGAAGCAGTTCTGAAGGTGAAAAATAAAACAGCGAACGGGTTGGGTTTTTTTTTCACTGATCCCGACGGATTTTCAACGAAGTAGCGCAGTTCCCATAAAGTGACGTGGTTAGTGCGCGATTAAAACGGACTCTTTTTGGGAAGGGTTTTCAGGAATGGCGGCGGTAATTGTGTTTCAATGGGTAATAAAGGTCGGAAGTAGACTGAATGAGGCTACTGGCCTTGGAATCACGTGACTTATTTGCTCGTGTTTCTTGTCTGTTGTTACTTTTTTTCCATCGTGATATCGAACTCCACAATCTCTCTCTCTCCCCCCCCCCCCCCCCCCCCACACACCCTCATACCCACGCCTCCAATTCACCGAGTTCGAGATTGAAGAAAAGAAAGATTGTTCTCATTTGTTGCTTGTTAAAATATTTGATTGCTTGTTTATGTATCTGGTTGTTTGGTTGGTTAGTTGGTTGTGTCTTTCTTTCTTTGTTTATTTGTGTCTGTCTTTCTGTCTTTCTTTCTTTCTTTCTTTCTTTCTTTATCTTTCTTCTTTATTTCCTTCTTTCGTACTTTCTGTCCTTGCTTTCTTTCTGTCCTTCTTGCTTTCCTCTTTATCATTTATTACTTTCTTTCTTTCTTTTTTTCCTCCGGTGCTTATCCTTTGTCCATGTTCATGTTTTTGTTACGCTGTATATTCTGATACAATTGACGAACTCTTTCGATGGTGGCGCGAATAAAGACTTTTTATCTGTGTGTGTGAGAGAGAGAGAGAGAGAGAGAGAGAGAGAGAGAGAGAGAGAGAGAGAGAGAGAGAGAGAGAGAGAGATAATGACAATGACAATTCTTTATTTAACGAGGGTAACAGAATAAGCATTAGTATACTTTTTTTGCATCTGGCCCGAGAGAGAGAGAGAGAGAGAGAGAGAGAGAGAGAGAGAGAGAGAGAGAGAGAGGGGGGGTGAGGGAGGTAAGGAGGGAGGTATTGAGAGAGAAAAAGAAACAGGGAGAGAGAGAGAGACAGAGATTGCAGGTGAAAGTCAGGTTATTGGGCTATGTTATGTATACATGTTCAGCTTGCTCTGAGTTTGTTTCTCGCAATGCTTGCCTATATGGTTGCATGTTGGTATTGGCCTCTGTGCATTCGTGTCCTCCCATCCTTTTGCTGCATTCCTGTCTGTCTGTCTGTTTGGCTGGCTGGCTGTCTGGCTGGCTGGCTGGCATCCCGTCTGCCTGTCCGTCTTTCGTTCTGTCTGCCTGTCTGTCTGTCTTCTTTTCCTTCTCAGTTACTGATGTGCCGTTTAAACACATCGGGGACGTTTCAACGTAACACCGTCTGACCAACAGAGGACGTTTCAACGTAACACCGTCTGACCAACAGAGGACGTTTCAACGTAACACCGTCTGACCAACAGAGGACGTTTCAACGTAACACCGTCTGACCAACAGAGGACGTTTCAACGTAACACCGTCTGACCAACAGAGGACGTTTCAACGTAACACCGTCTGACCAACAGAGGACGTTTCAACGTAACACCGTCTGACCAACAGAGGACGTTTCAACGTAACACCGTCTGACCAACAGAGGACGTTTCAACGTAACACCGTCTGACCAACAGAGGACGTTTCAACGTAACACCGTCTGACCAACAGAGGACATGATTACAATCCAGATGCTTTCTTTATTTTTTGGTTATCTCGGGAATGTAGGCCGCGAAAGTATTTTAGGTGGAGGATGATGATGGAGGGGACGGAATTCAGTTCACCTTTGGATGACTCGTGAGTAGGGATGGGGCGTGTAAGTGGGGGAGTGGCGGGTGCTGGGACGGGGGTGTTAGAGGGAGGTAGTGGAAACGGAGGGATTAGACGAAGATGTAGATTTTATAGATTGTTTTGCAGTCTACAGTAAACGCACCAGACACTTTAGTGACCAGACATGACTGTGATGACTGCAGTGTTTTGGTGTCCGTGTTATGCCCAAGCACGTGCACCGCAATACTGTCAGCAGCCTGGCCTACACAGTAACACACTGACCGGACCCCAGCTTGTTGTACGAGTCAACATCATTCTGTCTTCAGACACGACGCTGACCATTCAAAACGTGTTTCGCAAATCATTCCGAGATCGTTATTTTTTGCACTTGCCTCAAAGCTAATCATTCAGTCTTAAGAATGTTTTGCGAATTGATGCAAACTAGATGGACAGCTCAATTTGTAACCAGGCACGACATCGGCCAGTCTTCATGTTGATTCGCAAACAAGTTTTCAATCGGGTACGAGAATGTCCAAATTAACTCTGGCTTTACCAGAGAGACTGACCATTCCGAAACATGTTTCTTAAATCAAACCGTTGAATGAGGTCCAAGATTGAGGAGTCCAAAACTGGTCTCACCAACCATTCGTCTAATCAGTGCCGAGACTGATCGTTCCAAAACTGTACAAATCATTGTAGATCAGGACTGCGACTGTTCATTCGAAAACCCCTTTTTCACTACTTAACCCTTTGACATTGGTCAACCTGACACTTGCATTTAGAAATCAAACCGTAGATTCCAGCCCACGCCTGACCATGTCCAAGACTTGTATAGGCCTACAGATCAATGTTCAATCAGCCGTGTGTGTTGCAAGTCTGTGCATCACAGGCATTCAGACACGCATTCAGACAAAAAGGGGAACCAATTACAAGACTGGCCATCCCCACGTGCAACAGACACAGACAGTGACACACATACTGGCCATCCCCACGTGCAACAGACACAGACAGTGACACACATACTGGCGCACGCATGATTGCGCATGCTAACCATTAAAAATTGAATTGAGTGGAAACTCCTTTTGTCTAGTTGCCCGCGTGATCAAGATAACCGTGCATTTATTATTACTGTGCGTCTAATTCGGGAGAGATTTAGACTGCCAGGTTACTTCAGGCTCCTTCAGTTCCGATTCTCCGTTTTTCGATTCTCTGTTTTTCGATTCTCTGCCTTTTTGTTTTTGCCATTCCCTGCATGCGCCTTCTCTCTTCCTTATTTATAAATCCTCTTTTAGTCTCCTCACTTTCCCCCCTCATCCTCCGAATTCTCCCTCCGCCCCGACTCCTTACTTCTTTTTTAGTTGCTGATTATTACATTTGGTCAAGTTTTGACTAAATTTGTTAACATAGAGGGGGAATTGAGACGAGGGTCGTGGTGTATGTGTGTGTGTGTGTGTGTGTGTGTGTGTGTGTGTGTGTGTGTGTGTGTGTGTGTGTCTATGTGTGTGTGTGTGTGTGTGTGTGTGTGTGTGTGTGTGTGTGTGTGTGTGTGTGTGTGTAGAGCGATTCAGAGTAAACTACTGGACCGATCTTTATGACATTTTACATGAGAGTTCCTGAGTGTGTTATCCCCAGACGGCTTTTTTCATTTTTTTCGATAAATGTCTTTGATGACGTCATATCCGGCTTTTTGTAAAAGTTGAGGCGGCACTGTCACACCCTCATTTTTCAATCAAATTGATTGAACATTTTGAAAAGCAATCTTCGACGAAGGCCGGACTTCGGTATTGCATTTCAGCCTGGTGGCTTAAAAATTAATTAATGACTTTGGTCATTAAAAATCTGAAAATTGTAATAAAATTGTGTGTTTGTTTATATAAAACGATCCAAATTTACGTTTATCTTATTCTACATCATTTTTTGATTCCAAAAACATATAAATATGTTATATTCGGATTAAAAACAATCTCTGAAAATCAAAAATATAAAAATTATGATCAAAATTAAATTTCCGAAATCGATTTAAAAACAATTTCATCTTATTCCTTGTTGGTTCCTGATTCCAAAAACATATAGATATGATATGTTTGGATTAAAAACACGCTCAGAAAGTTAAAACGAAGAGAGGCACAGAAAAGCGTGCTATGCAGCACAGCGAAACCACTACCGCGCTAAACAGGCTCGTCAGTTTCACTCCGTTTTGCACAAGCGGCGGACTACGGTCATTGTGAAAAAATGCAGTGCGTTCAGTTTCATTCTGTGAGTTCCATAGCTTGACTAAATGTAGTAATTTCGCCTTACGCGACTTAATTGTTATTCCTCTTTCTCCTCCTCTGTAAATGTGCTGCTCTTGTTCCAGTTATTCTGTCTTCCTCATCGTCATTTTCCTCTTCCTACCCCCCCCCCCCCCATCCTCTCTAGAGTTCGCGACTGTTCTTCTATAGTTTCTAATTTCTTCCCCTTAACACTATCGTTCTCCTTGTGGCTGTATTGCCCAACCCTCCGGGTTCTCAAGACAAGACACAACAGCTAACAAACTGTAATTCCCACGTCCCCTTGCTGTTCTGATTTACTCCCTCTCTCTTTTCTCCTGCTACTCTTCCCCGTTGTTCATCTCGCTCTCTTCTACAAAGTCCGACAGTGACTCAACAAAGGCACAGCCAGGCATTGAGCCACAGAGAAGAAGGCAATGGAAGAGGATGAAGGGGACTTAATCCGTCTATGTCTGGACCCCGTCTTATTCCCAGACACTCCTAGCACTGATCAACAAATGATGTACACACCGCTTTCCATTTGTCATGCCACAAAAGCCCTTTCTCTCCGCCGAATCACTCCAATCCTCCAACCAAAAGTAATTCGATGGACACAGGAGCCAACAAAAGTTAATGTCGAAGACATACTAGCCAACAATAGATCATTCAGGAGACATACTAGCCAACAAAAGGTCAATTCCGTTGACACAGTATCCTACAAAAAACGGCAAATGATAGCTGGCTCGTAAAACTGAATCGCTCTTCTTTGTGTGCGAGGTCCACAAAGAAAAAAAATCGAAAACGCTTTCGCTTAACGTGTTTAGAAAATGGGCAGACGAGATGTCATCTTTTTCTATGCGTGCGAGTCAATAGACATGTCCATCAAAACTCTGGTTGAATAAACCAGTTTCAGATTAATTTCCTCGGTCGCTGAGGCAGAACCGAGTATTGGGAGTGATTACGGAGGAGCGGGGCGGTAGGCCTACCGATAGCAATCTTAGTTTTTGGGACAATGAATCGGCGGTGCATTCAAGTACAAACTCCTAGGGATGGAGGTTGAAAGCACCGTCCTTCCCGTATTCACGACTTGGCTCACTGTCTCAAAACAAATTTTAAGGGGCTTATTGTCCGTCAGGTCTTAATTGCCTATATTGGACATGAATTGGTTTATACGATTCGAGTTTTTACGCCCTCACGGCTTTTGATGTATGCGTGTTTAGGTGGTATCAGCCATCTGCACTTATGGTAGAATGACCAAGAACTTTAACGTGCCATTGTGGTGACACGGGGGTGGGAGATGGATACCGTCTCTGGGTCTGCTCATAAAGTTGACCCGTGTCCGTCTCGGCCCGGATTCGAACCAGCGACCTTTCGATCACAAGTCCAGTGCTCTACCACCTGAGCGACCTTTCGATCACAAGTCCAGTGCTCTACCACCTGAGCTACCACTGTCTCAAATCTGTCCAGGCTTGTTTGTATATGGGTGGAGAACACCCCTGCAATTGTTTGTATATGGGTGGAGAACACCCTGCAATTGTTTGTATGTGGGTGGAGAACACCCTGCAATTGTTTGTATATGGGTGGAGAACACCCTGCAATTGTTTGTATGTGGGTGGAGAACACCCTGCAATTGTTTGTATATGGGTGGAGAACACCCTGCAATTGTTTGTATATGGGTGGAGAACACCCTGCAATTGGGCACACACGAAGAATCATCATGGCTGATTACTTTGCAGAGTGGAATAGTGTTGTTGATTTAAACAAGATTTATTCCGGAGAAATAGGGTGGCATATAACACGATAGAAACTCTTGGGACCACACAACAAGCTAAGCTTATACTTAGTGTGGTTAAATATGTACATCTATAATTATAAGAATTTCTTTTACGTGTGCTGTCAAGGTCAGAACAGAGCTAAAACAATATATCACACAAGGTACAGAATGTAACAACAGAGTCAGGGTTGGTAAACGAGCACTGGAAGTGATATGTTCATTGTTGATGAAATACTTTTTTAAGGTGGAGCAATTATCACGTGTTTTATCCACTTATAGACAGTGAGCCTGATATCACAGGCAAGTGCAGAGTCTTAGGAACACAACGGTACTAAAATCAAGAGTACTGGTCAAGAATCAAAGACGCACGAAGCAATTGAAAACTGTGACTTTCGTACTCGTGTATTAGTTGACTTAACCTTCCCCTTAACTGAAACATGTTACCATTTGCAAAATTAATCCATAACAAAAACAAACATACGCACAGGAAGCAGCCATGGTGTTGATTGTGTGTATGTGTCCAAGTAGAGGGATGGTCTTACCCCATGGAACAGCCAGTGGTCAGCCTGGTCTCAGCCAGACACCAACTGTTTTCCCAGAAAGGACTGTGCCTGTAAGCCTAATTTCTCGCTCGAGGTGGGCACCATTTAGAGTGACTGAATCATCACTGGGAGCAGGTCTTTGAATACATTGTTGTAACTGCTGACATTACCTTGAGAAGTAACAGTTCAGAATGTTTTACGTTCTCAGAGGAATCAATGTTGAGTTTCTCTGCCTCACTACCACCCCGCCGGTCTGTGTTGCTTTCAGGTGTTCGTACATTGTGTTTGCTTTTGTTTGTAAAGGTGCGCTTGTTGGCATTACCTGTAGCTTCTTTGAACGACTTCCACAACAAAACATCATTACATTCTTGGGTAAGGAAGATGCCAATTGTCAACACGTTCAGTTTAACAGTGTATTACATCGCGGAGTGGTATTTAACCGCAGTCACAGATACCATGAACATGTCATTGGTTTTGGCCTCACCTTCCCACGCTAGTGCTGGGGAAAGAAACAAACGTGCATCGGTCTCGTATAGAAATATCAGCTGAAGAGACGATACTAAATGCTGACCAACCAACCAGCCAACCAACCAACCAACCAACCAGCCAACCAACCAACCAACCAACCAGCCAACCAAACAACCAACCAACCAACCAACCAACCAACCAACCAGCCAACCAAACAACCAACCAACCAACCAACCAACCAACCAAACAACCAACCAACCAACCAACTAACCAACCAACCAACCAACCAAACAACCAACCAACCAACCAACCAACCAACCAACTAACCAAACAACCAACCAACCAACCAACCAAACAAACAACCAACAAACCAACCAAACAACCAAACAACCAACCAAACAACCAACCAACCAACCAAACAACCAACCAACCAACCAACCAACCAACCAACCAACCAACCAACCAACCAACCAACCAAACAACCAATATTCTCACGCTAGCCTGTCAAGACTGACACAACACGCCATACGTGGAAGCGTATATCTTGAACTGCGCACGGGTAAGAACAGACTAACAGACACATACACACCCTCGCACGTACGCAAAGTCCAAAGACGCTTTCGCTTCTCCTCCTCCTCCTCCTCCTCCTCCTCCTGTTTCTTCCCCTTCCTTGTCCTTTTTTTCGCCCCCACCCCCTTCCCTCCCCCATCCTCCACTCTCATTGCATTCAGCTTTTCCCACACCCAAGCTATCAAGAGGTGACATTAAAACGGTCCTGACTACCTACAGCCAGCCACCTACGCCGACCTCCACTTTTCTCCACCAACGCACACTCCACTAAGTTTCCGTACCTCACGCGACAACGACGCCATTTTCCTTCCCAGACATCACCAGGCGACCCGTCTCAACACGTCAGCGAACAGCCACACAAGTTGATTGGAGCTGAACGGTTAATACTGTCGTCTGCCACCGGCCATTGTCGGCTATTCAACATCTCTATTCGCCGGTCGTGCCCCCCTGGGAAGGTCGGTGAATGTGTTCGCCAGTGCGTTCGCTCCCGGCGTCGGGTACAGCGGAGGGGGGCAGCTGGTGGGTTTGTCACACGGTCGTTACAACTCCTCGAGACACGAACATTGTCAGGGGAAGCAACTGTTGCAAGGACTTCGGTTGATGTTTTGCAGTGGTGGGGACTGAGCAACGAAATGAGAGGTTTGGTTAATTTCTGTCAGGGAAACTTCAAAGTAATACCGCCATCACCGTCTGGAACAGAGATAGAGACAAGGACAGACAGGTAGAGAGGCATAGAAATAGGCACACAAAAGGAGGGAGATAAAGATAAAGACGGAGTTGAGATAAAAAGAGAGACAGAGAAAATGCACAAAAAAGGAGAGGGAGAGGGAGAGACAAAGACGGAGACAGATAGACAGAGAAAGATAGAAAGAGAGACAGAGACAGATGCACAGAAAGGGAGGAAGAGACTGAGACAGAGACAAAGCCAGAGACAGAGAAGCACAGAGATACTTCTGGCTGGGACAGAATAAGCAAGTTGAACCAGTATG